>NC_055979.1:15439111-15454111 GCF_018492685.1 Alosa sapidissima | reverse complement strand
AGATGAGGCTTATTATAATAGGATAATGAACGTGTTACAGCGAGGTTATGTTGTAACCTCGGAATGTTTCTACAACTTGCTTGAGATGGATTCTGTAATGGGTTTCATATATGAAAATGCATGCATGTGCTCACGCAAATACACAGACACACATGCACACACAATAATCTGTAAATATGATGTGTTGAAGTTGAAAAATCTCCCTCAATCCCACTTCAAACGGATCACATCTGACTCTGTCCAGGCGGTAAGTGGATCGATGGGATCTGTTGACATGCGGTGCTCTGAGAAGATCTCTGACAAGCGAGACTCAGACTCGTATCAGCTACTGATCTCATCGACTCAACCACATGCCCCCCCCCCCCCACCCCCCCGCTCCCAGCACCACACACACACACACACACACACACACACACACACCACATCCCCTCACTCTCTTTGGCAAGGCTCAGAGTCTAGAAGAATCAAAGAGACTGCGAGTGCGAAATAGCGACATATTTCAATCAATTTACAACCCCCAATCCTCACCCAAACACACACACACACACACACACACACACACATACACACACACACACTGCCTCCCGTATGTAGGCAGTTTGAAACAACAGCGAGTCAATTGCACTCATTTGAATTCAAAGGGCCGTTTGAATGCGATGGGAGAGCAGGACGGTGATGGGCAGCCGGGAGAGGAGAGGTGACAGGGTTGTCAAAATATGACAAGCTTTTAATCGAGGGAAGAGAAAGCATGTCAGAGAGAGAGGAGAGAAGAAATGGGAGAGCTTTAACTTTGCCGTGTGTTTTGTTTCTGAAGGGTGTTATTGTGATAATAGTATAATAGTTTATTTTATTTTTGCTGCTCTCGTATAGGAAATAAAAAGGGGAAAAAATGTTAAGGTGGAGTTAACAGAGTTTCTTTGTCTGTCACCTTCAACTCTTTCAAAATGGCAGCTTCTGAGATGTGTCTATTCCTGTGTGTATGGCACACACACACACACACACACAGACACACACACACACAGACACACACACACACACACACACACACACACACACACACACACACACACACACACACACTTTAATGTACCTATGCACACAAACACACAAAAGATGCTCTCTTAAAATCCAGCTAAGATGCTACTTTATTATCGAGTATAACACAAACAGAGGTACTCTTTTGTGGTGAATTTCATAAGGTATTTCAGGACACTGTATCTTCTCTCCCCAAACTCTCTGTAATTGCATTAATTTTTTTGTAATAGATATCTCTGTATGAATCTCATGGCCGACCAAGCAGAATTAAATGTAATTAAGTCCAGTACAAGGTTAATTTGTTCCATAATGGCATTAAATAAGTATAGCCCAATAGTTTCCTTCCTAAATACCAATTCATTAAACACAGAGTTATTAAGAGAACACACTATGAAATCACACCAAGCATATACACATTAAAAGTCATTAGCAATTTATTCCTGTATTTGTCTTGGAGAATTCATACACATAGATGATCCAAGGGGTGAATTTTAAAGCCTAACATCATTAATCATAATTTTGCTAATCTTTCAAGCTGCTTGTCATAGTTTCATTACCTTTGCACATATCATCATATTAATATGTTTCTTTTCCTTGTTTAGATAAGGTCCGACAGTTGAGAGGATCCACTGAAACATAAAATTAAACATATATAACAGGGAATTACTCCCACTCCCATGTTCCCAAACAGGATTTAAAGTGTGTGTGTGTATGTATGTTTGAGTGGGTGATTGCGTGCCCTTCTTAAAGAAAGAGATGCAGGAAAAGACACTTCTTAATTCAGGAATGGGAAAACTTCATGTGTGTGTGTGTGTGTGCCCGTGCATGTGTGTATGAGAAACATACTCCCTAGGTAATTATTATAATGGATTATACCTTAACCTACTTTGGCTTAATGACTTCATCATTTATTCACATATTAAATGTACATTTCAACTTTTGAATATTGTTTCATTATTTCAGTATTTTGGGCATTACATTATTAGATCTGCTGCATAAACATACTGTAAACAGGTTCAATATGTATTTTTGTAATGCAATTTTGTAATGTATTTTAACACCAAGCCCAGAAAGGTGGTAGGTTATACTGATTTTACAACAGCTAAGGGGCGTTGTTAGCTGTTTGTCTTTTCCTCCACAGTATAATACACTAAATAGACAAAAGTATCCGGACCCTTACCATTACACCCACTGCAACTTCAATGACATCCCATTCTAAAGATATAGGTGTTAGTAGCGACTTGGTCCCCCCTTTACAACCATAACAGTTTCCACTCTTTTGGGAAGGATCTCCACAAGATGTTTCAGTGTCTGTGGAAATGTTGGCCTATTCTTTCAAACGAGTATTAGTGAGGTCAGGCACTGATGTTGGACATGAAGGCCTGGCTCGCAATGTCTGTTCTAGTTCATGTCAACGGTATTTGATGAGAACCCATGTTCTCTGCTAGACAGTCAAGGTCTAACCCCTAGGAATGCATCAACCATTTACTTATAAAACACACACACACACCCTAAATCACAATATATGCCTAATATGGGAGGATTTTATCAGTCACTTAATGATGACATCACATTCTCTTTGAGCTTCCTGTCTACAAGAAAGGAGCCAGGTCATGTGCAGGATCACGCAAGCATAACGACACCAGTTGGAAATAAAAATAGTTATACAAATGTACAATTGCTTTAGAATAAAATGAAATGACTGAATTCTACTACTAGATCTACTACTTCACAATAAGCATTGTGCTGTGAAGATGTCATATAAAGCGAGCTGTCATTATATGCTGTGTGTGCATACAGTACATTTGTGCTTCAAAGAATCCATAGTCTGTGCTAAATAAAGGCGAGAGGAAGCTCTCCCTCCTCACTAGACCCCTGTCTATTTCCTTTGTTATATGCTTATCACAGTCCACACCTTAATCTCTTTCCCTCGCTTCCTCTATCCTTCTGTACCCTTGATTGGGTTCAAAAGAGAAACAGACAAATTAAAAAAAGAAAGGGACCTAGTTCAGAAGCAGGTATGCCTGTAGGATACAACTCCATCCTCTGGGACACTTAACAGTGTATGTGCAGTCTGCTACACTCAAGAGACACCTCTGTATGTGTGTGTGTATGTGTGTGTGTGTGTGTGTCTGCACATGCTACTGTGTGCATTTATATGTGCACATTATATGTGTGTGTGTGTTAGGGAAACGTTCTGGAGACGTGTGTGAAAAAGGCCATCTTTAAGCTATTTCCCCGTGGGAAATTCCCAAGTGACCCCTTTTGGTGAAGCTGACACAAATTACTGTGGCGAGAGCGAGAGGCTCCTGCACACACCTTAATGCCACTTTAACAGTTATGGGAGCTAATATATACGAGCCGCGCAGTCACGCACAGCGGGTGTCGGCGCGGAAAAAAGACAGTCCGACCACGCAAGCACGCCGTTCTCGATCTGATAGGCTAATTACGTCCGGTCCGCCGACACACACACACACACACACACACACACACACACACACACACACATACACTCTCTCGGAGCGGTTCATCTGGAGCCTCCAATCAATGCATTGCCGATGCATCGCTGATGTTCTTTATTGGTGCAATTAAAGTGATAACAATTACTAAAGATCTTGCGCCGCTAAATGCCGAGGCAATAACTAAAACGACAGTGGTTAGAAGAACAATGCGTAAAAGAAACTGTGTGTGTTTGTATGTGTGTGTGTGTGTGTGTGTGTGTGTGTGTGTGTGTGTGTGTGTGTGTCTGTGTGTCTGTGTGTGTGTATGGTGCGCACACACACACACACAGACACATATACAGGCAGCATTTTGATCGATGTCTCAGTCCACTGCTTTTATTAATGAAAACCAATTAAGTTTATAATGTCAGATCCCAAACAGAAATTAGCCCCTTCTGTTATTACAGGAGCGCATCACTGGCAACTGGGGATAATAACAAGGCAACCCACAACAGTGGGACGTGCAAGTATATTAGGCCCTTTCAGATCCCAATAAGAAACACCACCCTTCCCGTAAGTGCTTTAAATAGACTTGCCTTATCAGCATTGCATGCATTAACACCAGTGGTATAGCTGCTAGGGGCCACGCTCTGCTGTCTCTCATCTCTCTCTTTCTCTCTCTCTCTCTCTCTCTCTCATCTCTCTCTTTCTCTCTCTCTCTTTCTCATCTCTCTTTCTCTCTCTCTCTCTCTCATCTCTCTCTCACATCTCTCTCTCTCTCATCTCTCTTTCTCTCTCTCATCTCTCTCATCTCTCTATCTCATCTCTCTCTTTCTTTCTCTCATCTCTCTCATCTCTCTCATCTCTCTATCTCATCTCTCTCTCTCTCTCCTTCTCCCTCTCTCTCCTATACTCGCACTCCCATGTATGTCAGTGTCTCTCTCTGTATGTTACCCTCTGTCTCTCACACAGATACACACCCTATACGTTTTTCTCTTTTCCCCCACAAAGGAAAAGGCAGAGTAGATATCTCTGAGCAGTTGATCCAAGGAGGGTGGTGTGTGTGTGTGTGTGTGTGTGTGTGTGTGTGTGTGTGGGGGGGGGGGGGGGGGGGGGTCTTGCCTCTCCACAACAGCAACTCGGGAGAAAAGCCCCCAATTGGGAACGACTCTATATTACAAAGACACACAGAATGGGATGTCTGCCAGCCATTCAGCTGTTCTTGACTCTGTGGGCCACTGTTAATCTGAGCAAGCTCACGCAGACACACACACACACACACACACACACACACACACACACACACACACACACACTCACACTGTACTGTAAGTCTCACGCTCTCACACTCTGAAGCATATACTGATGCTGTCTCTCTCTCTCTCTCTCTCTCTCTCTCTCTCCCTGTCTCACACACACCCAATACATTTATACTCTCTCTCTTTCACACACAGGAATACACACTCACCATCACATGTCTATGTGCAGTCATACAGGTACACAGGTGCTTCCACGTGCACACAAACGCACACACACACACACAGGCACACACACACACACAGACACACACACACACACACACACACACACACACACACACACACACACACACACACACTTCCTCTCTGAGCTTGTATGCTAATGTGTGATATGTGAGGAGGAGGAAGAGGGTATATTCATGCAGATGTCATGGCTACATATGCATTTTTTTTTGGTCAAACTCATTGATATGCACCCCCCCCCCCCCCCTCCTTCTCAGAGGGGCTGAGTGGTATTATCACCCAAGAGAAAAAAGGGCCATCTACATGTCTCAAGGTTAAACGTCTCAAAAAGCGACAGACCTCAGAACGGATCTCGCCCGGGATCTGGCCTGACTCCAGCATAAATGAATGCCACATCTAAGGATCGTCTTCTGTGTATCACTGTTTTTGTCTTTAAAATGGAACATACCACGACTTCTACTGGATCTGATATGATGAGATATCATCATATGTACTTGACTGATCCCTGCTGTGAAATTCCTTGTCGTAAGGAATGCTGAGGAGAAAGGAAAAGGTATCAGTGTAAACTTCCCAGATTCCCTGCTTGGTCTTATGAATGTTCTGAAAACCAGTTCCACACTGCCCAGATAAAAACTGACAAGACATGATAAACTTGAAAATCCCGGTAAACCCCAATTAACACTGACGCCTCACACTGATCCTGCTGTTGCTGTTTGTTGAAATTGGTCGGCATTTATCTGGCTAGTGTGCAAGTAGCTATACTGTTCACACTGACACACGTTTTATTACTCCTGGTGCTCAAATTCAATTGTTTAAACTTTATCATTGCGTTGCACATGCAGAAATGCTCAGAATGATGCGCTTATTTGTTAAAAAATAAAAATAGTTTTGAGGTCACATCAATGGGTCTTTGTTTGGCTACAGTACCTTTCTTAGCTAAGACAGGGAGCTATTTATCGTAACGTATCATAGCAACAACATGTACTCAGTCAATTTCCACATCATTGTGTCATCAGTTTTTCTAACTCTCAGTATTTTGGAATAGTCACGTCTTGAAAGCGAAAAAAGCATGTTACTCTGAACGCCAACAATACAATAATCTGAGTCGGTGTCCACCCTCTGGCCACCTCAGTTCAGTTCAGCTCAGACAACTTTATTGATCCTAAGAAGGTCAATTCATCTGTAACTTACCCAGTGCACACACACATGTCCAAATTCACAGGCAAGTAATTATTATGTCAGAGACCACACATCACACAACAGGTTGCAGTACAACAAGCAGAATAAGGAAGACAAACAATATAATTAGTCAAAATAGAATAAAATAAATAAGTATTATATTATATACAAATCAGAAAATAGTCATTTAAATAGTAAGAACATTATTTAATAGTAATGCAATGTTCACTGAAAATGACTACAATCAATGTGTTATAGTCTGATAACAGAATGATAGTGCAGTCTAGAGGAAAATATTTTTCTAGTCAGCTGGTCTCTAAGGTGTCTTGACACACACACACACACACACACACACACACACACACACACACACACACACACACACAGACACACAGACACACCATCACCAGTTTCTCTCCCTGCATCCATGTCCCATAGCTCTGCCATGGGGCCTTAACCTTACTGATGACCGGGCCTCCCCATGGAACCAGAGGAGCCTCAGAGCCCAGTCCAGCCCCAGGCCCTCAGAGCTGCCTCATCGTGAGACTGGCTCTGGGTAGCCTACTGCTACTAGGATCACCTCCCCTCCCCCAGTGTGATGGAGATCTCTTTCATCTCTTCTTCTTCTTCTTCTTCTAATACTCATTCTCATCACCATCACCATCATCTATCTCTTTTCCTCACGCTTATCCTCTGTTATTTTCTTTGTTTAGAATCACACTTTTGTTTTTTTTATTATCTTTATATTTCTAAAATGGTTTATCCCACTGCTTCCCCCCGTGTTCCTGCTAGTTCTGCTTGCCTTGCTCCTATGCTCTTATGCTAGAACCAGACCAACAGTTCTGATCAACCACATACAACTGAGCACACATTCAAAACCTCCAGTTGCGTTAGCCGTTTTGAAAAGTAAACTTTGTCACACAGAGCAAATTCTGACTAAGTACCACTGCACTGCAGCAAAAAACTGAACAAAAAGACACTGAAGGATTAGCTGCGTATTTGGACACGACATTGGCTCTGATTATGTCAATTAGCACTGATTTCATGTTAAACAAACCATTCCTGTTAATAATGAAGCAGTGCTATTCGGCATCACTGAGGCAAGGGCCCATTGTGGTATTGGGGCTCTTTTCTGTATCTGTGAACATTACCGCTCCAGCAGCCTCAGAAACGCGTAATTAAATGTGATGGTCGGGATTATTCAATTCGGAGCAGTCGCACCTCAAAGAGCAAAAAGAATGAAGAAATTGATTTGATGATGGCTAAATCACGGGTGTGGGTGGGCTCTCCCTAATGAGCCCAATTTAGACTCGTGTATGTGGCGCGGAAACCATCACAAGACGACGTGGTGGACCGTCACGCGCATTACAGTAAATTATTTCTAATCTGAATTTTAGTCACGCCACATTAACTAATAGAAAGTTATTAACATTTCGGGAGGCGAGAAAGAAGCCCGGCTCTGGGCTGCCTGCAAACTGTGCAGCGTCCGTCCTGACCCACGAGTCCAGCAGTCTGATCGTCCTAATGACGCTCTAATGGTGTATTTACATTAAAACCGGCGACTCTAACACACCGTTTAGGAGCAGACAGTGGAACAATTGTTTCAGGTGGCCTCACGCCCTTTATGTTTCAAAAAACTTTGACTGACGTCACTGTTTAAGCAAAGGATCTGTGAGGCGTTGTCATAGCGTTTCAAAGACCATGCTCGCTCTGTATGCACAGCTCTTATCCATCTTCTTTACAGTTCTTTCTTTCTACCTGCTTTCAGGCTTACCGGTTTCCTGCCACTGATGCGAGCCTAATCATTGTTTTGTTTCCGAGGCGGATTGAAGGAGGGAAGGAAAGAAAGAATGAATGAAAGAAAGGCTTTTTAGTCACATGCTGCGATGGTGGGGGAGAATTCTCTCTCCTCCACCATGACTCTCCCTCTCTCTCTCTCTCTCTCTCTCTCTTTCAATCTCTCTATCTGCCTGTTTCACCTTATTCTGCTCTTCTCTCTCCCACTTACCCATATAAAACAGGAACTCTTTAATTTTTAGGGATTATTTAAGGGACATTTAAACAGGCACAATTATGGTTATTAAGGGTCGCACCATGCCAGCAGATCTGGGACAAATTAAGACACCGTTTCCAAGGTAAGCAATCCTCAATAAACAGCTTGAAATGTTGCCTGGTTTCAGAGGAGATGAACATTGTACATGTATTTAAAGGAATTTGAAGTAATTTGTTTCCCATTGTCCACTCCTTTCCATCATTTTTTCTGTATAACTCTCAGATGACCGTCTTCTCGTCCTCCTTCCCCATAACCATTTCCCTCTTCCTGTGTCTCTGCTGATGTCACCGGCCAACTTGCCAGAGGGGTGGGTTGACGTGTCTGCCCCCCAAAATAGAGCAATACAAATCACACCAACACACTTGAATTGTGTCCTATGGACCCTTTCAAGAGAGTTCCATTATCAGTATCATAGTTGGCCCCACAAGACTTCCTTTTCAACATTCCATATGTTATCTTAATGCAGAGGAAGTAGATTGGGGCCCAAATAGAACGTTCAAGCATTGTTTTTGTTTACCTTGTTGAAAGAGTCCATAGACTATCTACAGATACTCAGTAATCATTAATAATATCAGTAATCTACTGTATCTGTTGTCACATTGTTTACATCAATTTATGGATAGGGTTAAGGTAAGGAGTTGGTTTTTAGTAAGGGTGATTTCTAGTGTAAGGCACTGCTCGCTGACCATTGCATCATTCAAATTAGGGCTTCATGATTGGCCAGTGGGTTGTTGGAACTCTATAATGATGCATATATTCTGTTGTGTGGTGTGTGAGTACATTGCACTGACCCATCAGTGTCCATGCTTAGGGTCTAACCATAATGAATTTGCCAAGTCATTATATTAGCTTTAGCTAATTTTTACTTCTGTCCAATTTTGTTCTTTGCTCATCATTTTCAGATTTGTGTCTTCGTGGTATGTTTTTTCTTCTCACATGTCTTCCAATTATGAGTTAACTTTCTTTCACAGAGGAGAGCTTGGGATTTCCTTTGGCATAAATAAAAACATTGTCTTGCAAACCCCTTTCCTGACCTACACAAATAAACCAATGTTTCTGCTGCTGGCCTTGCCAGGGGCTTCACATTTTCAGACATGAAAGTTCTGAATGCATAATTTCTCGGGGATGTTCACGCTTCACGAGCCGTGTGAATGACTAGATTTCCGTGGTTACTGTGTGCAGAAGTTGTTGCCTGGACGACCCAACACTAATTCTAGCCACTACAGTAGACATTCATTCCCTTCTCTCACTCATTCCACCTTTACTTCTTCATCCCCCTCTTTCCTCTCTTTTTGCTTTTTTCCCCCTCTTTCCTTTTCTCCAACATCCGCTGTTGCATTCATGCCGGCAGTGCGGACATTTGCAGTGAGCAATAACATTTTAACATGGGTCACAGATCCCCAGCAGAAAAACGAAAGAGGTAGTGAGACTGATAAACACACACACACACACAAACAAAAAACCCACACAAATGAATAAATAAACAAACAACTTGTAAAAGCCACATGGAGGCTAGGTGCTATCATAAACTTTTACACCACAGCCATAAACACTGAAGGCTGCAGGGCCTGATTGTCATTAGCGCATTAAATCTTCCTGTTTACACACGCATGTAATGTCTCTTTAAAGACTAAATCACAAAATAACTCATAGTGGCCCCTGAGCTAGTTTGGTTTGCTGATGTTTGATGATTGATGTGATTACTTGGTTAGAGAGGGATTATTGATTTCTGTTCTAAATCAAATGGAAAAAAAAGGAAATTGATTCATTTTTTAAAAAAAAATTGTTGGTTCTTTGAACAAGTTTATATTCAGAACTGACAATTAAATATATGATATCATATACAGTTTAATGAATGATAAATAATTATTTTAAATCTGCTATATGACACATTGACATATTGCTTCTGATTTAACCTGCTGGCCTCTTATGGTAACAATAGGAGACATTTACAAAGATGAGGAGAAAAAACAAGAGAGAAGAGAAATATGTGGAGGAGAAAGGGAGACAAGAAGAGAAATATGTGGAGGAGAAAGGGAGACAAGGAGAGAAAGAGAGAGGGCCAGAATACCTGGAGGCGCTATCCTCCCAGAGCATCCCCCTCTGACATTCTGCAGAAGGTCTGGGAATAGCAGAGAGGGAAAGAGAGAGAGCAAGAGCAAGGCAGGCGGGGGAGGTTAATGCTAGCCTTAGCTTCGATGTTAGCCTAGCCTGGTTGAGTGTCCACTCACGGCCATCTGGACGGTCAACACCAGCGGTCAGCCCGGATACAGCCCAGCCAATCACAGGCACAGAGGAGGGGTGATGTCGTATAACGTACAGACATACACATCCACATCCATACTCACACACATACGTGGCATGGATACACATTCAGACACAGATGCAGACAACATTTAAAAAGACAAGGACACACACAAAAAGATGCACATAAACACATGCACTTTCATGGGCACACAGAGATACACACACAAACACAGACACACATATACATACACACACAGCAAAGAATTTATGCACACACACTAAAACACACAAACACCCATCAGTGTCTGATCGTCTCCTAAGAACACCTGCTGACCAGATTTCACTTTGATGATTGTCATTCCTGAAAGACAAAAAAATCATGATACTATCTGGGGATATATACTGAGATTCTGTGATTATCATGAGATTATCATGATAATCATGAGATAGGCATGTGGGGTGTATAATGAACTGCACTTTTGCCTCTTCCTTGAGCCCCTGGTTTATTATACTACTTTAATAGTATGTCTTGTTTGTATACAAAAACACAGACCCACACACACACACACAAACACACACAAATGATAAATTTGCCAATCCTGAAAAGAATCCTGAATATAAAATGCTGCCAAACACTATCTAAAGTGTGGAGCGGAGAAAACAAAGAGGGGCTAACCAGAAGCAGAGCAGCAGAGAGAGATGAGAGAAAAGAGAGAGAGAGAGAGATGGACATGAAAAAAGAAAGGTAAGGAAGAGAAGAGGAGGAGAGAGTACCAGACTGAACGAAGAGAAGAGCGACTGCAAACTGTTTTTCTCCCCACTCCGCGCGACTCCGCCACACTCCAAATGAGATCACCGCAGCAACCTGTCAGAGTGATGCCATAATGAGATCACCGTGGTAACGTGTAGGATTAATGTCATAATGAAGCTGAGAGTGGCCATTAGCCCGAGGTAATGTTGCTCCAGAGGGATGTGATAAATGACCACACACACATATACACACAAACACACTCACACACACAGACACACGCACACACACACACAGACACACATACACACAGACATAAACACACACTCTCTCTCTCTCGCTCTCTCTCTCTCTCTCTCACACACACATACACACACACACACCCAGGATGAGAGAGATGTTCATTTGGCTTTACCTGACATTAACACACAAGTTCGGTTTTCATGGGCTCCCACTAATGTGGAATAATCATTTATCTAACCGAATGAGCCTCTATTGCTTGCTGAGACCCTTGTGGTCCGTGCAGCCACTGTGGTGCTTACAGAGACACCACATGCTTTAGTATAATGTGGATAAAGTGTCTGTAATACTAAACTCACACTCAACATGTGTGCGATTCTCACTGCTACTGTGGTACCGATAAGGGGCAGCACACTGGTTAATGCACAGCATATTGAAATCATTCATGTTTGAATAAGCCTGCTTCATATGTGGCTATGTTCAAAATGGCCTTTTGACTCTTCCCCCTTTTTTCCACATTGTTAGATCTGTTGTTTCTTTGTTCCCTCTATGCCTATAATTTTCTTTCCTCCCTCTCTCTCTCTCTCTCTGTTTCCATCTCTTCTGATGTCCACTGCCCTCTTCATCTGGGAAGAGAGACTGACTAGTGCAGCACAGCCAGTGTGCACAGCTGAATTCATTGTTGTGGGTCAAGTGTTTGAGAATGTCATCTTTGACAGGGACCATCTCCCGCGCTGAGTACAGGGACAGACCTCGGGTGCTCAGTTGTGTCTCTCCTCCTTTCCTTTAAGACTCACTCACCAGCCCAATGCAAATGCCACACACATACACACACACACACACACACACACACACACACACACTCAGATACACACACATACTGTGTACACACACACACACACACACACATACACACACACACACACACACACACACACACACACATACTGTGTACACACACACACACATACTGTACACACAAACACACACGCACACACACACACACACACACACACACACACACATACACAAACACACACATGCACACACATAGACAGACACACATAGGCACAAATGCACACACACACACACACACACACACACACACACACACACACACACACACAGACAGACTCAACGTATGCAAATATGCACACACACCTCAGCAAATACATGCTTATATATATACAGTACACACACATACACACAATCAAACTCAGAACTTATATCACACACATACACACACACACACACACACACACACACACACACACACACACACACACACACGCACACACACACACACACACACACACACTGTTTACACACCATGCCTAAACATGGAGCCAAAGCTCTAGGCGAAAATCAATAGAGAATCTCCTCTTCTTCCAACTGCATGCTAAACCCGGAAACAAACACATGCAAAGAGAGGAGAGGTCAAGGCTGAGCAGGAGTGGTCATGGGAATTCACCCAACAACAACAATAACAACAACGACAACAACAACAACGACAACCACGCAAAACAACATCCATAGCTTTTCGCTGTCATAAGTGACCATATGTTGGAAATCAGATATTTCCACCTATCACTTATATGCAGATATATGCAGAGACACACATACAAACACACACACACACACACATACACACACACACATACAGAAATAAAGAGATGGAAAGCAGCAGAAATTGTGCAAAGTACAGACAAGAGCAAATGAAGCCAACCTTATCATGTCTCATACAGCAGGGGTGTCCTAATGATTATGTTACGCAGGTCAGCGCAGATGTGGATTGCCACACTATCGGGAGATACTACTTGTGCAGTTGAGTCGGCTATAAGCATGATAGGTTGCAATGGTACTGTTAGATTGAATATTTCAGGCCAGGTCTCCACAATGGAAAACAACAGAACACTATCTGTCCGGAGCAGACTCAGGGGAAAATATTAACACATGCTGGGTGATTTCAGCCAACAGCAATTACCCTTGGAGGAGAGAGAGGGAGAGAGAGACAGAGAGAGAGAAAGAGAGAGAGAAAGAGAGAGATGGAGAGGGCTATATAGAGAGAAGAGAGTAGATACACAGCAAGATGGCATGAGAGAGATGTAGAGAAGAGAGAGGGGGTAGCAAGAGAGAGCGATAAAGAGAAAAGCATAGAGAGAGAAAGAGGAGTAGAGAGATAGGGATATGAAGAGAGAAAGGCAGTGAAAGAGGGGGGGGCTGATAGATGGAGAGAGAGAGAGAGATAAGGAGGTGAAGAGAGAAAGGCAGTGAAGGCGGGCGTGGGGGGGGTAGAGATAGAGAGATGGAGAGAGAGAGAGAGATGGAGAGAGAGAGAGGCCGTCTCCTTCACCTCTGAACCCTCTCCAGAAGGCAAAGCAGCTTTCGTTCCCTTCTCTAGGAGGGATGGTGGCGGCTGTCCAGAAAAGAGGAAAAAAACAAACACCCCCTCCACTCCCTCCCCCTTTCGATCTGCCAGCTATCTATCAAAAGGAGAAAATATATGTGTAGATAGATACCCTCTTCACTGTACACAGGAATATACTCAATCCTTAGCAGGCTATGCAACATATTTTCAGTAAAAACGTTCAATTGGATCAGACTAATTGTATAGAGCTCCGGGACTTACGTCACAACTTTATATATGCTGCCATGTTCGCAGGTTAGGCCTACAGCTCATCGAAAATGAATGGCATCAGTGTCAAATTGGAGCTGTCAGAGTTCACTGTGCACTTTAATTCCAACAACATTGAATGTGATATAGCAAAACTTCATAAATTAAACGTTACTGGGCCCAGTTCCCCGAAAGCATCTTAAGCCTAAGAGCGTCGTAAAGTCCCTCTTATGAACGTCTTAAGATTTGCCAACTGTTTCCCGAAACCATCGTAGCTTAAGAGCGTCGTGAAAACACTCGTAGATCTACGAGTGCTCCAGAGTACTCGTTACCGGCTAAGAGCGTCTTAACAGTACTTCTCACTGAGGTCACCAACAGGACATACAGAGGAATTACAACTTAGAATACATAATCCAATTTACGTTCCCATTCTTTATTGTGTTTACCTGTGATGAATCAGATTTTAGCGTGCAAAATAGCCTACATTTAATGGTCATAATAATGTGATGAAAAGCGGACAAAAATGCAACCAAGTTATGAAACGAGACGTTGCCAGAATAGTTTGACATTATCTTTGCTAAGTGAATATTTTATTAGGCCTATGAGGTAAAAAGCAGAGAAAGCAACATGTGGTTTATGTGGCCTACTGCATCAAAATCTAAGCCTACACATTTCCTCTCTTTCTTACTCGACTTCTTTCTTATCTTCAAACGTGTTCTTAATTGACACTGCGAAAAATTATTGCATGGTGCAACAATCTAATCTTAAAATAATTACAATTATTTATGTCTCTGTGTGGTATATAACCTACTTGGAATGCTTACATGCAGAAGTCAAAGTGTTTCTATTTTCGTATTGATGTGAATTAATGTGTAGATCCGAAGTTTAAATGGTAGGCCTATAGCTGTGATGTGCAGTCACCTGACATCACCGTCAAATCA
>NC_055979.1:15414111-15426611 GCF_018492685.1 Alosa sapidissima | reverse complement strand
TAAAGCAGCAATAACATGGCCATCCCTCACAGCCCTCAAACACCAACACTCAGGGCCAGATGTAGTAACGCTTTTGCAGCCACTTCAGGTGTATATGTTTCGCAACATGCGCATAAAAACATGGCAAGGTATGTACAAACAGACTGCACTGACATAAAAGCACAGACTGCCTGTAGCGGGAGCTGAAATTGCATTTTTCCGTGTCAAGCATATGCATTCATAGGAGGTTCAGGGGGAGGTGGAAGTTTCATGTATAAAGATGGGAAGAGAAGCGTAAAATGCACCTAACTAGGTATTCACCTGTATGTATGAAAACTGGCCATTTTGCGGTAAAATATTTCCGCCTTGTAAAAGCAGGTGTTAATCCAAATTGCTGTTCAATGCGTCAATAAGAGAAACTTTCAAAGACAACAGAATTGCTATTCAGAGCACCAGTGTTGTGTCTTTGCACTATATTAAAAGCAACCTTAACTTTCGTCCTTTCGAATGTCTTTCACTTTCACGTCATCAGTGTTGGGGTCGTTACTCAAAAAAAGTAATGTATTAGGCCTACACATTACTCGTTACTGTAAAAAATGTAATCCCTTACATTACTTTACTCTCTATTGAAAGTAACGCGTTACATTACTTTTGCGTTACTGTATGGAAATGTTTCTATGGACGCTGATATCGTCCCCTTTTATTTATTATTTAATTAATTACGTTGTATGAAACATTAGGTAGCATAATCTAGTCTATTACACTTCTCCAACCCAGGTTGCACTGTAGGCCTACCAGGCATTTCTTACAGATAGCTGATCAATGTTTTGTCTTACTGAAAGCTGCCTTCACGTTCACAGACACAGCACCTCAGTGCAGCTTTTAAAATTTGTGCAAAAAATGTGCAAATTCAAATTGCTTTATGGAAGCGCTGCTGCCCTGCCCATGTTGAATGTTGACACGCACACAAAAAATGTAACTGCTTTGAGTGAAGTGCACTCGCGAGTTGTGCACTTTCTGTCATCAATAGCCTACTAGATGCTCTTGTTCACATTGAAAACAGTGGCAGTCCTAGCTTGTATAACACCCTGAAATCACACACACACTAATACCAGCAACGCAGTTTAACTTAAATAAGAATGCACTTGCAGATTTTTATACAGGTGAATATTTAGAGTTTTATTTTTAGCTCTTATAAACAGCCTGATTGTATAAGTACAAGTAAGTAAGTAAGTATATATACTCTTTTGATCCCGTGAGGGAAATTTGGTCTCTGCATTTATCCCAATCCATGAATTAGTGAAACACACAGTGAGGTGAAGCCCACACTAATCCCGGCGCAGTGAGCTGCCTGCATCAACAGCGGCGCTCGGGGAGCAATGAGGGGTTAGGTGCCTTGCTCAAGGGCACTTCAGCCACACCTACTGGTCGGGGTTCGAACCGGCAACCCTCCGGTTACAGGTCCGAAGTGCTAACCAGTAGGCCACGGCAAAGAAGTATCATCTAAAGCCAAGAAGACCGTCTTAGAGGCAGTGTTGTAGGAGGCGGCATGATTCCACGCACCCTGCTCATGACAGGATAAAGCACGGCAACATGCGTCTCCGCGGTTTGAGAAGGAGGATTGCTAATTAATAAAGTAATCTTTGCTCACACACTGTTAGTAACTAGTGTGATTACTGAATTTAGGAAAGTAACGTGTTACACTACTCATTACTGACAAATGTAATGTGATTACAGTAATGTGTTACTTTGTAACGCATTACACCCAACTCTGCACGTCATTCACTTAAACTTTCCTACTTGCTAGATATGACCATCTTCCATAGCCTACGTGCCCAACTTTGAGTAGAGTTTGAGTAGAACTACTGCTCTTCATTATCTTCCTGCTTGTTGACATCTCATCATGTATTGTATTATTTCATGATCTCTAAACGTTCGATTAATTTTAATGTTGTTGTCAGTTAACTTCATTCAACTGTGCTTGTGATTGAAGTTTGCTGTTCAGTTGTGAACGTTCGCAAATTCCGGTAGGGGGCGAAGAAAGGCGCTGATTACCTGATGAACTGCAGGTTTGCTAAATACCACATAAACTGAAGAATCACAGAGTACGGTTTCTGCAGGTTGGCCATAGCGCTTATAACGCTACGTTTGCAAATGTACGTACATCTGGCTCTCTGTCATAAGCTCTCTCCCGTAGTAGTGTAGCTTGGTTTTTAGCATCAACGCTTCGTTTTTTTAACAGACATTTTATAATTTGTATGATGTGATTTCCTGTATTCTGGTGCA
The DNA here is from genome assembly GCF_018492685.1 of Alosa sapidissima. Lineage (NCBI taxonomy): Eukaryota > Metazoa > Chordata > Actinopteri > Clupeiformes > Clupeidae > Alosa > Alosa sapidissima. The sequence continues at coordinate 15,424,346 of NC_055979.1, read as the reverse complement.
TTTTGGGGATGACCAATACTTTAATTCAATCAGATTCATAGCCTACATTCTGATTTGTTGATATTGTGGCAATGATTCCATGCAAAGGCTTGGGCATCAGGGCCCCCTGACCCCTTGGTCCCCTGTGCAGTAATCCATCCCTGAGCCTACAAATCTCTATTAGAGGCCTTAGACAAAGGAATGTTCTCGGCCTTCTAAAATAATGTCTTGCATTTACATTTTGTTTTTAATTGTCGGGATAAAAAACACAAGACGTTTTCTTTTACCGGCCCAACACATGAGCCGCTTATATGTTGCTGAAGAGTTTCTGCTCTGTTTACCGACTGCTACATCAAACATAGCAAACTGCCTCAAACAATCGGAACAGACACAGACACTTCAGATAGAATGCGATAAACAGAGGAAGATTGAGGAAGACAGAAAAGGTTATGGATGAAGGATGCATACACAGTTGTCATTTTTGTTTCTGCTTTGTCATCTAGTTTTCTCTCTCTCTTTCTCTCTCAGACTCTTTCTCTCTGTCTCCTTCACTGAAGAATAAAAAAAAAAATACAATTCAAATAAGAAATCTTCAAAATCTCCATTTGGTCCTTTCTGTAGGTAGAGCAGGGGGACATTTGGCAACCTTCAATTGAGGCTTATACAACCCCGTTTCCAAAAACATTGGGATGCTGTATAAAATGTAAATTAAAAACAGAATTTGATGATCTGCTAATCTTATATTTAATTCATAATAGTGCAATGACACAATAGCTGTTGTTAAAATAGAGCTATTGCATTGTTTTTTTTTTTTTAAATATATGTTCACATTAATGCCAGCAACACATTTCTCTAAAATGTTTCACAGAGAGGTAAAAAAAAACACCTCATCTTTACCTTTGAGAAACTCTGCCTCTCTGGGATGCCCTTTTATGGCCAGTCCTGGTACTAGTTAAACTAATTGGTTATAAAATGTTCCTCCTTGTGTTATCCAGCCTTTTGTTCCACTGTCCCAGCTTTTTGAGACACTCAAATTCAAAATGAGCTTATATTTTTTAATGAATAGTTTCAACATTTAAAATGTTGTCTTGAGTTCTTTTTGGAAACACATATGGGTGTATAGAGGTGTGCAGATCATCATGTTCTGTTTTTGATGATATCTTACAGAGTCCCGCTTTGGGGAAAAGGGGTTGTACTAGGTGTCTCAAACTTGTTGCCTCTCAGAGATCAAGGGATCAAATGGTCTCAAAAAGAGAGAAAAGAGAGGGTTTGTATGTGTGTGGTTGGGGTAAAGACTGACTCAAAGATAAGATAATAGAGGTACAGCATATATAGAGAGAGTCAGAGAGACACAGAGAGAGAGAGAGAGAGAGAGAGAGAGAGAGAGAGAGGGAGAGAGAGAGAGAGAGTCAGGCCCTCTTATACAGAAAACACAAAGATAAAATGCTTCCAATTAGGGCTAAATGGTTAAGATAACCAAGACATGCTAATTGTCAAGCTCCTTCCCACGCACACACATTAGCAACCATAACGTGATTCCATCAAAAACAGGCGGATCAAAACCACTGAGGGAGAGAGAAAGAGAGAGCGAGCGAATAAAAAAAAACAAGTCAAAATGTCTCATTTGCATTTATAATGTTCACAAATTACAGGAGCCGACATCACTGGCGTCATCTAATTCCGACGTTCATCCCCATTTTGACTAGTTCCTCGTTCACAGATGGAGTAAATGGCTGTTACATAATGACCAGAGTGCACCGGCCAGCTGAAAGTAGGGGTGAGCGGCAAACGATGGGATTATACAAAATGGAGGGAAGGAAAGAGGGATGCATGGAAAAAGATGGGGGAGATGAAAGAGAGAAGAGAGATAGAGAGCACGAGGAGCAGAAGAAAGGGAGAAAAAACAGAAAGTGAGTAAACAGTAAGAGCTCGACATCCAAAAGAGTTAGGATGACGCATAACCTATACTAACGGGTGGAGAGCTTGCATTGGCAAGAAGGTCACCATGACTAATAAGAACAGATTGAGATATGTCTAATACACATGCATTAGTTTGATGTCATTGTGTTATAGTTATGGTTATGGTCAATTCCACGGAAAATTGACTTTTTGTCACATCCATAACGCCAGTGAAATGCCTTGGCATTTGTATGATGTGAATGATAACATTCATTTTTTGTGCATTTTTTCTCATGTACATTCTTCAGCCCAAAATAGCAAATGCTCAAATTTCATGTAATCATTCCCATCATACCATACCATCACATTTTATTGGAGTTATGGATGTTACAAAAAATGTAATTTTCCATGGAATTGCCCTTATGGTTATGGTATTAAGCAGACACTTTTAATCTAAAGCGAACGTATAACCACATTGTGTTAGCATTGTGCTATAAAGGAAATCACTGACAACAACAAAACAAGCCATGACACCATCTCAAGAAAAAAACATCTTTAATGAAGTGTTGGCTGTTTCTTTTGCTCATCAGAATACAGGAAAATACATTTAAGGTCGACTGCAAGTATGGCAATATATATACAGACCCCCAAACCTGCACGTGGCACATCTGTAACAGGTTCATGTATATAAATATATACAACAATAACAAATGTACAACAGTATCAGCTTGTGCAAGTGTGGTTAACATATACGGATTACATATAAAATACCCCACGCACGCACACACACACACGCACACACACACAGACACACAAACACACACACACACACATTGTACATGCTCACCACCCACAAATACACACACAGCATATGCTCTCTTTCTCTCTCTCTCTCTCTCTCTCTCTCTCTCTCTCTCTCTCTCTCTCTTTCTCTCTCTCTCTCTCTCTTTCTTTCTCTCTCACACACACACAGGCACACACACACACACATACAACACATACACACACACAAACAGACAATATTGTGTTATCTGTGTGTGAACAGACAACACATACACACTCAATGATCCACTCACTGAAATGACAGTTGAACAGAAATTCTGTTGTACTTCTCTGCAGAGCAACACCTCCAACGCCCCCCCACCCCCCACCACACACACACACACACACACACACACACACACACACACACACACACACACACACACACACACACACACACACACACACACTCACACACAAAGTTCTTTTGATGTATGCCAATACTGTTGAGTGTATACACAGTCTGTGAGGTAGACTGCTCGTGACAGAAGAACAGCTGACACAGTTCCTCTTCGGCTGTTGGTTTGTTTTTGTTTTGTTGTTTTTTGTTTTTGTTTGCCCGACATCTAATGATGTACAAATTAAACACTACATGCAAAATATGTAGCAATGAGGTAGAGATGGTTTTAAAGGTGTTTCAACACAAAAAAAAAGAAAGTAAGAAAAACAAAATAAACAACACAAACATGCATACCTACTAGAAGAGAGGCACCAATGTGTGTCCCTCACATATAAACAAACAAACAAACAAACAGATTAAAAATATCACATAATCTTCCCAAATAATGCATATCTTTAAAAACAGTAATCAAGTACACAAAAAACAACACCACAAATGTCACTGTTATGAATGACTGTAATGCCAACCGAAATGTAGTCTTGGTGTGAAACTGTAAATGTGTGTGTTTGCATACTTATAATAAAGTGAGCCTTTCACAGTCCAAATAAGAATTAAGAAAATAAATGTGTCGATATTTTTCTCATTTTAGTGTTTCTTTTTAACTAGGCCCTAGTTCATCAGGAAACAAATCTCAGCTAGAACAAACATGATCCCAGGAGGGCATTGTAGCGTAGCAAGTGACCATTTCCTGAAGGGACATTTTTTTGGTTAAATTCTTCAACATCATTACACCGAGCAGAGCAGCAGTACTCCATCATCTTAACCCCAATACAGTTTCACAAAAGTGACGTTTGACATCCCAATCTCTGTGTCGTAGATTAAGTCTCACTATAAATTCTGGGATAAGGCATTTAAATGCTGAACTGTGCAATGATTTTCAATGCTGCACTGTGCAATGATTTTCAATGATCACGTTTACAGATGAGAGGAGATGGATCAACAACAGGGATTCGGGGGCAATCACGTCGCGACTGTAGCCATGGGTCAACACAGGAGAACACGTCGGACAACATGAGCATCTTCAGTAAACACATTAGCATGTGATTGATTGCTAGCATAGTTATTCCTATGTAATGAATGAAGCATATAATTTCAAATGAAGGAGTCGGATATGAAATCATGAATAGAGAAGCCTGCGCTGACCTAAGTGTCAGTACTTAGAGTACAGCAGTTCTACCACCGCAGTGCTTAGCAACAGACACTTCAAAATAAAGGTGTGTCTAAAAATACATTCAGTTACAAGGCTTCATTGTTTCAGGTGGGCCAAGAGCTGCAAGTTAGGAGAATAACGACAGACAGACAGACAGACAGACAGACAGACAGGCAGGCAGACAGACAGGCAGACAGATAGATAGATAGATAGATAGATAGATAGATAGATAGATAGATAGAGAGAGAGAGAGAGAGAGAGAGAGAGAGAGAGAGAGAGAGAGAGAGAGAGAGAGAGAGAAAGGGAGAGACAGTAACAGAAAAGGGTGCTAACATTAAGGTCAGGAGCTGTTAGAACTCATCTTTTCTGTTTAGTTTCCCTAGTAATGTGCTTTGGGAAAGAAGAAAAAAAAAGAAAGTGATCATCCAACGGATCTTTCACTGAGCATGTGTGCTTGAACGCATCCGTGTGTGTGTGTGTGTGTGTGTGTGTGTGTGTGTGTGTGTGTGTGGTGTGTGTGTGGTGTGTGTGTGTGTGTGGTGTTTGTGTGTTTGTGTCTGGCCTTCCAGCGGGATAGGTATTGTTTGCATCAACCATGATGGATGCTACAATGCGGTCAAGCACAATTTTTCCATTTAATCTCCCAACACTGTAACTGTAACTGTCAGCGTCATATTCTGAATGGAATGAATGACCACACCATCTTTGATGGAGTTGAGTTCTAACAAACAGGGCATCTGAACACATCAATAAATGCAATATTTCCAATTGCAATATTTCCAACACATTTGTAATTGTAATCTCACACAGAGTAACTGTCTCATTGAGCTTGCCATGACATGAATGCTATTCAGTTGTGGTGCTTCATTTCAAATTGAAGTCTCATTGTGATATAATCAATTCTCTTTGGGTATTGTCCCAACAATTTCTAGTGTGCTTGTAATTATAGTTCACAGAAAGATATGGTTGTTGGACGATCCAAAATATAGTAATTTTTAAGAAGGGCCTTTCAAGAGAGAAAAAAAGTGTACATTACAAATGGTCATAAAAAGAAAAAAATAATAATTTTGCTATAGACTTAGTCCCATTGACTTAGTTCATGTTCCACACATACTACTAATAATAATACATTCATTATGAAATCCTCACTGACAACACTTCACTGAGGTAAACACTTCAGACAAAACGCAATTTGTAAAAATATTACTAAAGCAAAACTTTAAAACAAACCACAAACTCAACATCAGTACATAGTGCTTTGCTTTTGACACAACCCTCTGAGGTACTGCACAAATTCTTTCCTGAGATTTCCCATTTTTCTCCTTTTTTTTTGCAGGACATCAAAAGAGGTTTCTACAAATCAGATTTAGATGCTTCCAGCCCAGTCACTCCAAAACACACACACACACACACACACACGCACACACACATACACACACACATACACACACGCACACACGCACGCACGCACGCACACACACACACACACACACACACACGCACACACACACACACACACACACACACACACACACACACACACACACACATTTGAGGAATACAGTTGGCCTTCATGTAATGGCTGAAGAAATATGGTCTCCCATGGTAACAGTGATTTTAGGTACTTGTCTTAAAGCTCTGGATATTAGCGCACCACCAATGAAGATTGTGAGGCAAAGAAACAAAAATGTGTAAGAAAAAAAGCACCATATGAGGCACTTCTGAGTAAATGAAATCTCCATAACAGCCGTGATTGAAAGCACAGAAATACACTGGTACACTCTATGTCACACACACACACACACACACACACACACACACACACACACACACACACACAAAGCTCTCTCTTTGCATCAAGGTAAGCGAATGCCTGGCCTCGGAGACAGCCTGAAGCTAGGTCTGTTTCTGTCAGTGTGACTACTGGACACTGATATCTGCCCTGCCCCTTCTGTGACCTTCCCCAGGTGAGCAATCTCACTACGTTCATTTGTTCACTCTTTGTCTCTCTTTGTTCATTCCCTGTCTCTCTCCTCCAGAGTCTATTTGGGAGATGGGGAGGGGGGGGGGGTTGTGAAGACCTCTCACTGTCTGCAGCCGAACATTTTGCTCCACTCTACGTAGGCATCCATGTCTTTGTGGGAGACGTCTGGCTGCGTCCTACGCAAGGCTGCGTCCAGGTCCTGGTAGGTGACGGGGCGGATCAGCGGGAGCTCCATGCCGCCGGCCACGGCCGCGTTCCGCAGGGCCTCCTGGCAGAGGCGGGCGAGCCCCAGCGCGGAGTAGCCATCGGTCCGCTGCACCAGGAGGCCCACCTCCTCCTCGCTCAGGCAGCAGCTGTGCGGCGCCAGGTTTTGGCTGATAATCTGGCGGCGGATCGGACCGTCCGGTGGGGGCACCAGGAGCCGTCGGGCGAAGTAGCGGTGCACAGCAGCCTCGTCCAGCTCGTCGGGCCGGCTCGTCGACGCCAGGACCAGGATTTGAGGAGTGTCCTCGGGCCCTGAGCTGCCGGAGCCAGCGCTGTTGTTTCTTAAAAGTAGCCGGTCCAGCTGGGCCTGTAGCTCCCTCCTGACGCGGGCAGCGGCGGAGGAGGAGGAGGACTGGGCGTCCTCGCGTGAGCGGCGTCCACTCCCTAGCACGGCCTCCGCCTCGCTCAGGAGGAGCACGCAGGGTTGTCGGGCGCGGGCCACCAGGAAGCAGGCCTGGATGAGCTGCTCTGCCTCTGCCGCCCACTCTGTGGTCAGCACAGAGCCACGCAGGTGCAGCAGCGGCGCCCCCATCTGGCCGGACATACAGCGCGCCAGCAGGGTTCGGCCGGAGCCCGGGGGTCCGAAGAGGAGCAGGGCGCGGGGCAGTGGTGGAGACGTGCCGCCCAGTGGCCCGAACACATCAGGCCGAAGCAGCGGCCACAGGACCTCCTCCTTCAGAGTAGCCTTGGCCGCCTCGAGGCCCGCAATGTCCCCCCAGTCCAGCAGGGGGTGCTGTTGCTGCAGGACCTGAGTGGACACCAGCTCCAGCACGCGCGGGTCCACCGACTTTAGGCGCTCTTCGGCCGCTGCTGCCGATGATGAGGAGGAGGACGAGGAAGAAGACTGTGCGGCTACGGGAGAGCCATTGGTGGCGGCCGTCGTCGTGGGCGATCCAAAACTGAACGCGGACTCGCCGGCGGCCGAGTGCGGGGTCTTCGAGGCGCCGACGTACCCCGGCGACGTCAGCGAGCCCCCGCCAAAGTCGCCGCCACGGGGATCATCCGAGGGGGACGTCTGACCGCCGGCCTTGAAGCTCCCGTTACCGTTGGTACCCTCGGGCAGCCGGTACAGGGGGCTGAGGCTGGCGGAGGTGGAGGGAGGGGGCTGGGAGTAGCCGAAGTCCCCGTAGGGCTCGCCCATCTCAGCCTGACCCACCATGTAGAAGGCCTTCCGCTTCAAGGAGCCTGAACCGCAGCCATTGAGTGGGGTGGGGGTGATGGGGGCCAGGCTGTGGGGAGGGGCCGCGTAGGAGGAGTACGAGGCCATGGTGGTGGAGGGGGCCAGTGGGGTGGGCACCGCAATGCCTGCTGGGAGGTAGGAGGAAGGAGGGGGAGGGGGTGGTGGCGGAGGGGGGCTGTACCCGGGGGCGACGGAGGCCGCCTGGTGATGGTGGTGCGGGGCGTAGCCCGAGGGGGTGTAGCTGTACCCGGGCAGAGCCGGCGGGGAGGATGTGGTGCTGTAGGCCGCGGGCACCAGGGTGGCGTGGGAGGCCGGGGGCGGCGGGGGAGCCTGGAGAAGGGGCGAGGGGTGCCCGCTGTACCCGCCGGAGGAAGCGTGCAGGTAGGAGCTACCGTAGGCGGCGGCAGATGCGTAGGGTTCCTGAGATGCCAGCGACTGGCTGCCGCAGCTGCTGCTGGAGAAGCTCTGCTCGGCCAGGCTCCCGCCGCTGCCCACGCCCGGCGAGCTGCACAGAGCGCCTGCCGCCACATCCGACGTGGCCGCCATGCCCACTTTGCCTGCGGGCACGGCCACCTCACACCCCATGGGGTACACCCCTCCGCCAACCGGCTCTGCCCATGGGTCGGCCTCTACTTTCCTCCCGTTGGGTCCGTTGGCCAAGGCCGCTGCCGCAGCCGCATCCGGGTAGGCGTTGAGCAGCGCCCGCTCTCCGGCACTGATGACGGGCACGTCGAGGATGCCCGAGTACTTCTCGGCGTACTTCTTGAGCAGGTTGGAGGCCGTGAGTGCCGAGATGTCGTCGTTGGCCCAGCTGTACTGGTATGCGGCGGCCGCGGAGCTGGTCATGGTGCCGGCCACCCTCTGCATGCGGTAGCCCTCGGCCTTGTGAGACGGCGAGCGTGTGGTGGACGAGATGTCGAAGTGTTGCTCTGCCCACTGGGTGTGCTCAGGGGTCCACTGCATCTTCACGCCTGTAAATTGGAACAAATATGACAAGTTAACACACACCAATCACACACAAAAGGACAAGCTTTTATAGAACATGTGGAGGCAGGGTATATGTATGAGATGTTTGGTCACTGCAAAGATAAACTATTATATATTATTATGTTATATTATACTATTATATAGTATTATGATATATTTATGTTTATTGTTGCCACTGGATAAGGATAAGGATAATAAACCACATATTTTAAAACTGGATCTACTTAATGAATAAAATATATTTGTGCAGAAAAAAAAATACTTTTACTTTTTGCTTAACCTGATTAAATAATATGTTTGGTGTTCATGGATTTTTTTTTTAGTATTACACAACATTAGCATGAATTAGTATTACAAAACACCTGTGATAAACAAAGAAGAAAAATAACTTTATGTCAAACATCTTCATTTAATTTTCATTGTATGCATTAATGAATGTGTATGAAAATATTAGGGCTAGAAGCAGCGCAGGAGCGAAGGAGGCACATTTGTTTTGAAGGATGAGAAAATATTAAGTTATTGATTGACTGAAGTGTCAAAGTGTCTTCGTGAGAATTTGCAGGTTCAACAGAAACATAAAATATTGAACTAAATATAAAATATTCAATAAGAATGTGATGTTGAACCCATTTCACACAGTACTACAGTACAGTTACAGTATTTCATTTACTCAACTATTCTAAATATTCAACTTTTTAGATTGATTTTAGAATCTTTCCATGATAAAACACTCTGCAATACCCATGCAAACACAAACACACACAGATACACACAGATACAGACACAAACACAAGCATGCATTGTTATTGTGATGAAGTAGGTCAAATATGGAGATTTGATTAATACAAATGAAACAGTTTCATTAGTATGATTGATACATTGATAAATTCATTTTTGTGACAGCCTACATTTTATTTTTAATTCATCCAGCATGCATTTGTTATTTATTTGTTCATAATTTATTTATTTGTCTCATATGATGGCTTTTGTGAACTGTGTACATATGCATGTGAGAGAGTGAGTGTGGGAGTGTGCAAGTGTGTGTGTGTGTGTGTGTGTGTGTGTGTGTGTGTGTGTGTGCCCATTGAGGAGTAGCTCACAAATATCAGAGTAATCTAAACCATAACTGCAGTGCTTTCATCATAAAACGAGGGCACGCACACACACACACTCTCTCTCTCTCTCTCCCTTTCTGTTTCTGTTCTTTTCTTTCTTTCGTTCCTTTACTAGTCCTTTGAGGCTCTTGTTGGGCTGTTTCCTTTAATCCATAACATCACACAGACACGAACACACACACACACACACACACACACACACACACAAATATACTAGCCGATGGACCACAGAAAGCAAGTGGGTCAGATCTGGCATATACAAAGAGCATATAGAGAGAGCACACACACACACACACACACACACACACACACACACACACACACACACACACACACACACACAAACTGTTTGTTTGGTTATGGTGTGGCATGCCGCTGGCTCTGAAGGCGTCTAGCCTGACTCCGGCAGTTAATTAGCGGCACAACGTTTAGCTAATTGTGTTAATTTAGCGAAT
>NC_055979.1:15401611-15406611 GCF_018492685.1 Alosa sapidissima | reverse complement strand
GATCCCTCTGTGCCGCTATGTAACACCTATAAGCGAATCGCAATTGACCAGCACAAAGACACTGTCCTCTCACAATCAGGAGTGAGTGGTCCTACATAGAAATTCACTCTGAGGTCTTTTGCACAGCTAATACGGAATGAAACTGAAAACAATATGGGCAAGTCCTCCTAGGCAATCTAGGAAGTGCAACCGCGAGATGTGTAGAAGGCACGATTTTGCTGTAAATCAAAATGCTTATGGGCATAATGTAACATAATCCGTTTAGAGCACCTGTTCATTTCATACAAATATCAATACTTGGCAGCAGGGTATCAACAATGTAGCTCAGGAGAAAAATACAACAATATATTGTTATATTGATTTCTTGTGTACCGCACATAGAGTGTATGAGGGTCAGTGAGTGGGACACACGCACACACACACACACACACACACACACACCAGTCATGTCACTTAAAGTTGATGCGACAGCTAAGGTGAAAACACTAGGGTATGATCTACGATTTACTCTGAATTGTGTTAGACTTTATCAACTTACAATGTAATAGACACTGTAATGTTAGAACTTCATTATCAGTCACAGTATAGATTTAGAAATTGGTCAAATTCTCTCTCTCTCTCTCTCTCTCTCTCTCTCTCACACACACACATACACACACCTTATCTGTCTTTGTTGTGATCTACTTCATTCTCTGTCTCTCCATTCTCCTTTAGCAGAGACAAGGAGACTTGACAAACAATCAAGATCAATTCAATCCAATTTAATTCAATTCAATTCAGTTCAGTTCAGTTCAGTTCAGTTCAGTTCAGTTCAATTCAATTCAATTCAATTCAACTCCATTTAGTTTTATTTATAAAGCACCATAACATATAACATACAGTAATATGTCTCAATGTGATTTTTGGGGCTACACAAGCCGCTGCACCCCCCCCCCCCCCCCCTTTTCCTTTCCTTGCCCCAGCAACAGAAATTAGCGCATGCCAATCAAGTTCCCTGCCGAGCAACATTGATGTTTCCCTGACAGACAGCCAGGTAACGATACCGTGGCTTAATCCTTAACATTTTTGTGTGAAATTAAACCACTATTAGCACATCTTGGTGCTGCCTGCAATCGACCAAGTAACCCGAGCCCATCATTAATTTTATGAACAAGCTAGTGTGACAAAAAATAGCCTTGTTGATGAAGGAAATCTGCTAGTTCCTTGGTCAAGTCACTTATAAACATGACAACAAAATATGGATACATAGACAAGATGGATAACAATGGTTTGTGCAATCATATTTGGATATCAGAAACGTTAGTCTATCCATCACTGCTGTCACTATGTCATCTGTGCTGTCACATATCAAGAGAATGTTCTACACCATCTACACATCAATAAGCTATGGGGTGCTACTAAGGGCATGCAAAGCCATAGCTCATTACTTTAAAAGACAACTCTTGGTGCCTTTTTTTAATTTTGATCATGTGTTCCTATAAAAAATGTTTGTGCCCAGCCCTGAAAGTCAGCTTGTCTAAACAGAGTAGCTGGCCCGACACACACACACACACACACACACACACACACACACACACACACACACACCAAATGTTACCTCTGAAGCAGTGCGTCACTACAGCACAGCCAGCGTGTATTAATAGCTCGCCTTTGAACTCTAATTTAATGTATGTTTCAATGCAGAGAAGGAGATGGAAACTGCAGAGTGTGTGTGTGTGTGTGTGTGTGTGTGTGTGTGTGTGTGTGTAGGGGGGGGGGGGGTTACTGCAGAGATAAGCGGAGACAGAGAGGGTGGGGGGGGGGGGTTGGGGGTTCTGAAACTGATCTAAGACAGAGGATCTGACACACATTACCAAACCCTTGACAACTCCACTCATTTCTCTCTCTCTCTTTCTCTCTTTCTCTCTGTCACTCTCTCCAGATTAGCTTTCCTATGGTCCCTGACATGATGAATAGAATACAAAGGGGATGAATGGGAAGCAATAGAGCACTGGGAAGAGGAAGAGAAAACAAAAAAAGAGGAGAGAATGAGGAACCTTCTGGAAAAGTCTTCCTCTGGACGCTGCCTAGTGTTTTACACAGAAACACTCAAACATAGTTGTGCACTCGCACACACACACACACACACTCCACACACATACACCACACACACACACACACACACACACACACACACACACACACACACACACACACAGCGTGGATAGGCCGTGATTGCGTGTCTTTAGCAGCTGATAGCAAACGTTCTGCTGTCTGCTTTTTAAGATGGAATGATCGTTCAGCCACACAGCACTCACACTCTGCAATGCCATCCCTCTCACCTATCTCACAGGTTGGGGCGAGGAAAAGAACGGAGAAAACACACACACAGACACACACACATACACACACACACACACACACACACACACTCCCACACACATTCACACACACTTTTCACCAGGTTCAGTCTGGGGAGAGGTTTCAAATGATTCTCACAAAACAGCACTAATATTGTTTTTAGACTATTAAGATTAGATCATAAGACGTCAAATTAGACATCTGACATCTGGTCATAAATTGCAATTATAGCGCCACCTTTTGAATGAACCAAGTATAGCAATTATATACCATTTATTTCAATGTTGAAAATTGCTTTAAGCAGAAAACATAATGGTGAATGACAATTAACTCAGGGAGGATGTGGGAATGTAACACATGCATAGAAATGGATTCAGGGTAGACTGATGGCTCGTTGAAGGAGCGTAATTATACAGAAATCGTGTTTGTAGGCCTAGAAGGAGTTTGAGACCTGAGGTGTGTGGTGCTTTTTACAAATTAGGACATTTTTATTTAAGCACATAAGTTCATTACACCGGATAAAGTTTTTTATATAAGAAATTATCCACAATGGGGCATGTATTTATAGGGAAATAACACACATCCATTTTTAACTGAAGCCCAATTGAACCTTGAAAGTGTGTTGTGATGTTAGGGTAGAATTGCGACATCATAAGTTGGCCTCCTCTAGTTTATCCTCTAAGGCAGATCTATAATGTCTATAGATCCATTAGCTGAGCTATAGCATCCACTGATCATCTCATGCTATCCCTAAATTGTTAAATAATAAGTAAAAACATGGTGTTCTACTCTCATACTTCACATCATAAAGGAGTGTCACATCAGTGTCCAATTTTTATTTCTCATTGCAAAGTTCTACATTTGAGCAACTAACAATTGTGTGCAGTCACCATTATCTGACAAGTTGTGTCAAATGTTTATGTGCTAAGGTCTAAACAATTCAAGAAAAAACAAAAATGAGTTGAGAAATTTTGTCTAAGTGTGTGGGAGATCTGCAGTTTACCATACTAAATGAGCTATCTTGAAATAGACATTTTAGCAGACAATATTGAGAATGAGAAGAAAGGCTGGCTAGTTTACAACACACTTAGTGACAGAGCAACTCACATAGATTATTCTACATCAAGTTCCTTTGGGTCGTAGACCATAACAAATTAGGTGTTTTTTTATATAGACCTTGTAAGTGATACTTGAGCCTGTATTTCCTATTTTTCATACAGTACTAATATACAATGACCACCATCCAACAACTGAAATAAAATACTAAATCAATTATCATTTATTTAAAAGTGAGACATAATTTACATTCTACATTTTTTTTTAAAGAAATGTCATTTCTGACGGACAAATTATGACAAACACATTAATTTCTAATCATTCATTTTAGTGCAGCAGGATAGAGCACATAAATAAAGATTAAATCAACCCAATTCGCCGTGATTTAAATATTACTCTTTTAACCTTTGTATTAATGGGATACGTCTTTATAACCACACCGAAAACCATGTAATTAATCTTTTATTGATATCTAAGAGTTTCAAACCTGTATATTTCTTTAAGGAATATATGCAGACGTATTATGAGAACAGAGATTATCAAAATAATAAAAGACCTAAATAAAGACATCACTCTTTCAGGAAAGTGACAAGACAAGTGATCCTGGGGAAACGCTTTTCACTCACAAACCATCCTACACTTCAGTTCAGTTTTGCTGCGCCCTCTCTCTTCATCATCCCTGATAACGCCACGCGGCACATCCATCTATACCGAGCACCACCGCACGGCCCCCCGAACCCCGGCGCACGCTGATCAAAGCGTGGCTTTAAACGGCGTCTATTAGGACATGATAGCGGTAATGAATTCGGCATCACCTCACATTAGGTTTGAGAAGCTCAGGAGAAATTAGAGCTGGAACAAACGAAAAGAGCGAAGCGAGAAAAGACGAGTGCCGAATGCGTCGGATGAATACTAAGATCAGCCGTCATGTGTCTGGACTTGCAGGCCACTAATGAGACTGGCAGATGAGTCTGATGAATTAAACAACAGAAGAATCTGATGAATTAAACAGCGGTTAATGGCGTACCTTTTCTCTTGGGGTTTTGACAAATCAAATCAAATGCAGTCATCATGAAACACACAGGACTTTTGATGGCTTCACAGGGTACCACTCAAGTACAATGCCTGTTCAGGTGGCACAGTTTATATGCCACAATTAGAACTAATTGTCACAAACTACTGAAATTTAACATTAAATGTGTGTCTGTGTGCGTGTATTTGTGTGTGTAAGAGAGAGAGAGAGAGAGTGTGTGTGTGTGTGTGTGTGTGTGTGTGTGTGTGTGTGTGTGTGTGTCTGTGTTTGCGTGTAAGTGAGTGTTTAGAAGTGTTAAGCTTATGCTGTCTCTCCCTGCAGTAGCATCCCATATAAAATTATCTCTCCCGCAGGTTTGATTGACACGACCACACGTAATGTACAGACGCCGTAATCCAATCTCTCAGCAGCGGGCCCACTCTGCTGGGAGGTGTGTGTGTGTGTCTGTGTGTGTGTGCTTATCTGTGAGTGTGTGTGTGTGTGATTATGTGTGTACATGTTTCACTGTGTGTGTGTGTGTGTGTGTGTGTGTGTGTGTGTGTGTGTGTGTGTGTGTTTGTTTTTTTCTTTC
>NC_055979.1:15384111-15394111 GCF_018492685.1 Alosa sapidissima | reverse complement strand
ACACACACACACACACACACACACACACACACAGACAGACACACTTCACACACAGACATACGCACACACACACACACACACACACACACACACACACACACACACACACACACACACATACGCACACACACACACACACACACACACACAGACATACGCGCACACACACACACACACACACACACACACACACACATACGCACACAGACATACAGATGATGTTGAAGACTTACAGACACACGCATGCTCATGAAGCACATGTATACACACGCAAAGACACGCATTTGAACGTGCGCATACGCACACACACACACACACACACACACACACACACACACATACCCTCACAGTGCACAAGTAAGGACACATGCACAGCACATAAAAACACACACAATACACAGACACACAACCCACCGGACACCGTGGACACCTACATGAATGGCACACAGCATGTAACTATAAATAAAACATCTGAAGAAAAGATGATCTCATCCACTGCCCACCCTCTCTATCCTCCACTTGAAAAAAAAAAAGAATGAACAAGTGGTCACTATCTCTCCGGGCTTCTCTTGCCAGACGAGACCTAAATGAGGGAATGCTGTCTAGAATATCAATGCACAATTCCGCTCCTAATGACAACGGCCGCTTGGACACCTCAATTAGAGAGCCGCGGCCTGATTCGCATAAAACATGGACAAGCGCTGGACAAGGAAGGGGACTGAAAAAGGAGCGCTTTGGGATGAAGCAAGGGAGAGACAAACGGGTAGTGCACCTGTGTGGATGGTCTTTTCCAGCACACAGACTTCAAGTGCTTTAATGGCATGACAAATAGGCATTTCTATTGCCAAAGTGGCCATTATACATATATGTTATACAGTATGATGTAAATGATAGTGTGTATGTTTGTATCTACCCCCCCCCCCCCCCCACACACACACGCACACACACACTGTTTTTTCTCTCTCTCTCATGGGCTATTAGTGTAGTCTCAGTTCCACCTGTAGCCGGGTAGATGTACCAGACACGTGAGGACGAAAATATGAGGGTAGGAACGTGTGTGTGTGTGTGTGTGTGGTGTGTGTGTGTGTGTGTGTGTGTGTGTGTGTGTGTGTGTGTGTGTGTGTGTGTGTGTGTTTGTTTGTGTGTGTGTGTGTGTGTGTGTGTGTGTGTGTGTGTGTGTGTGTGTCTGTGTGTGCATGTGGTCAGGGCTTTTGCATTTGTCACCAGAGGGGAATGTGGAGAGAGGTAGAGAGGAGACTCTGGATGAGGTACTGGTGGAGTCTTATGATCTCATAAACATCTGCTGGTGGAATGCTGATTTGAATTAAGAATAAAGAGAGAGAGAGAGAGAGAGAGAGAGAGAGTGTGTGTGTGTGTGTGTGTGTGTGTGTGTGTGTGTGTGTGTGTGTGTGTGTGTGTGTCTATCAGCCTCTCTGTCTGTCTGTATATCTGTCTGAGACGGGTGTGACAGATTGGGGAGTGTCGAGAGCCCTTAGACCAGTGGAGAAGAGCTTTCTGCATGCACCACTCACAATGCCTCATGGCAATGTCTGCAGCAGCTGAGCACATTATCTGCTTCGTAGCAGACGGTCACAGCGCGTGCATATGAGTGTGTGTGTGTGTGTGTGTGTGTGTGAGAGAGAGAGAGAGAGAGAGAGAGAGAGAGAGAGAGAGAGAGTGAAAAGGAGAGAGAGAGAGTATATGTGCAAGTTAGTAAAGATTACATGGCCTACTGGAAAGAGATACTGGATCAAACAGACACATATAAACAGACACAACACACTTCTGTCAGCGCACCATCATTCTGTAGCCACGTGCACAAAAGCCTACACACTAATCGAAATGTCAGGTCTAGGTGATGTTAACCATATGGACCACATTTTAACACATCTCGAAATAATTAGTATAGGACCCACTCATATAAAACCCTTTCACGGCAAAATCACAACAAAAATAATCATTACTACCAATCTCTAATGAATGACTAAAGTACACCACAATACTTACAATGTACAAGATAAAGTATGGGGCAAAATTACTAATACTGTTTTTTTTTCTCTCCAAGACATCAATGTTTTTATTATCTTTCCAGTAATGTAATCAGCCAAAAAGTCATGTATAATTAAGAATGATACAACCATGTCGTGAACAAAATCGTTCTCACACAGGTTTAAATGTTTACACTTCTTAAGACGCTGCATGCACCAAACAGAGCAATTAAAATAGCTCTAGGAGTCATAGTGCAGGTAGGAAACTTTGTTTGTCTCTACCTACTGACCTTCCACTTATTTCCATTCCAACTACAGCCACACTGTGAAATTCACCGTTTGTGAGTGTTCTGGCTAACAGTGATTAGGCCTGCCTGGGAAAAAAAAATCTGAAGTATTCCTTTAAGTGTGAAATCATTCCTTAAAGCACCCGTCTCCCCTAGAAAGGTTGCGGCCAGAGGGGGGGGACTAATTATCGCAATCTCTTTCTAACGTTACACACAGACGCAAGTCCGACTGTGAGCGAGCGAGTCCCGCACTGCTGCCTTTCTAGGCTATAGAAATGTAAAAATCAAATGCGTTCATCCTTCATAAAGCTGAGTGTAGATCCATAGAGAATGAGAGAGAGAGAGAGAGGGAGAGAGGAGTGGGGAGGAGGGAGATAGAGAGCGACAAATCCTTCATCATAAAAGCCATTAACTATCACAGCTTTCCATTAGAATATAAGCAGTGATAAAGACATCAGTGTTTCAGTCAGACCCACTCATTTTCTCTCTTCCCCTCTTCCCTCCTCTCTCTCTCTCTCTCTCTCTATCTCTCCATCCGGCTCTACTCTCTAGGGGCATGTTAATCACCGAAGTGAATCAGTGATCAGCAACGTGTGGATTCTCCTACAGACAGACACACACACACACACACACACACACACACACACACACACAATTAAAACACAAATGTAGTGCTCAGTGGTGTGTGTGGTCAGTGTGTGAGAGACATGCCTTGGGTCTAGTCTGGCACCTCTGAGATTTTCACCTCTGAGGGTATACTGTGTGTGTTTGTGTGTATGTGTGTGTGTGTGTGTGTGTGTGTGTGTGTGTGTGTGTGTGTGGGTGTGTGTGTTTGTGTGTGTGTGTGTGTGTGTGTGGATGTCTGTTTATGAGTGTTAACCTTATCTAAATTAGTTCTCCTTCACTATCCATGGAATCCTCTTCATCATTATCCAATCAATGGTGTCAAAATGCACTAATCATTCTCTGTGAATTTGTACTTACTATCTATTTGTGTAATTATTCTTTATCATCAGTGAAGAATTATCTATTTACACTCTTCCGTCAAGGAGACTCTTGGTCAACGGTCATCATCCTTCCCTATGAAGCAGCGTTGTACATGTATGTATTTCTGCGATGGCGCCGACAATCCGTTCGCCTGTCCTTAGGAGTCTGCTCGGTTTGGTCAGTGCATGGGCCAGTGCTGGAATGCTAATAAAAGGAAAGGTCCAGAGCTCCAGCACGCACAAAAAACACTCACTGCTCCACAGCACGTACACACACACACACACACACACACAAACAAGAAAGGCGTCCAGTCAACACTGTTTGAAACTGGATACAAGCCAATCTCCACTGCTGAGAACTCAGCGAAGGAGGACAGAGGGAGAAGACAAAAAAAAGAAAAAGAAAAGAGAGGGAAGAGAAGAAAGAGAAAAGAGGAAGGAATGAAGGAAATGGGGAAAACCCCTTCCGAGTTCTGCATATGACCTCATGTTTTCCACAGGGAACCCTTGCCGATGTGACTTAGTAATTACTCTCTCTCTCTCTCTCTCTCTCTCTCTCTCTCTCTCTCTCTCTCTCTCTTTCTCCCTCTCTTCCTGAATACTTCTCTCTACCTCCCCTCTCTCTCTCTCTTCCTCAATCCTTCTCTCTCTCTCTCTCTCTCTCTCTCTCTTTCTCCCTCTCTTCCTGAATACTGAACTGAGATATGTAACTAGCATTTCAGCTAATCTTTATCATAATCTTTACAATTAAAACATTGTACTGCAGCAAAAAAAAAAAAATACACCAATGAAAGGAAAGTCTTTCTGTCATTTTAAAAGTCTTTCTAGGAATTTGTCCGTGGCAGTAAAAGTTGAAAATGAAAACACAAATCTCTTTTGTTGCTCTTTTCATTAAATCCTCTTGTGTGTAGTCCTTTTTAGACTGAGTTTTTTATGTGATTATTGCGGCTTTATGATGCCTGTCTCTTTCAAATAAATGGACACGGAATGGACGGGGTCAACAGGGGCCCCGAATAAGCCTGCGCCGAGGACAATAACAAAGGTGAGACCATGTCAGTGTAAATAGGTCAAGGCGCAATGGCGGAACCTGGGCGGAACGTTTTGATGATGTTATGTGTATGTGACCCACCAATGGGAGATTTAAAGACAAGGGAACAGCTGATTAGGCGAAGGAGCGACAGCTGCGACAGCAGAAGCAGCATCTGCAACTATCAGGACGCTATTTTGGTAAATGTCTAACTGAGACAGGAAGGTCTGCGCGCTCCTCACCCTCAGAGCAGCGGACGCCATATCACGGGGACGGTAAAGGCCGGTCCAATGTCAGAAAGGCTGCCTGTGACCGCAGCTTTGCTTGAGGCAAAGTGCAGGTATTAATCAAATTGAAAAGCCTGCAAAAAAATGCATTCCACCAAGTTAATGACCACAATGGCCAAAATGGCCATAATTCAGCACTAACTTCTCGCTAACAGTGGCTACACCGACACTAGAAATACAACTTAACTAATCTGTACTCACATGGGGTTGAAGACCACCACAAAGCAATTGTAAGTCTGAGCAGTGGTTCCTGTGGCTGTCGGCAGATGGTTACCATACGCGTCAGATGTGGCTCAACAAGTCCCAAACACAAATACGAAGGTGTGCCACAACACATGAAAATTGACTCTGCTACTCATCGCCATCAAAACTGTTGAGGGCATTTGACCAAAATACTGACTCTTGTGGTCTGTCTCTCCACCATGTCCTTCTTTCAGACACCAACATGAATCGACCGAGAAGAACCGAACATCTCCTTTTACGGCATCGAAAATCTACCTTTCAACCTCAAATTGCTCCCTGCTTGTTTTCAATTTCTCCTCAAAAGTATTTCTTAATGTACAAAGACCTTGCACGCAGGAGTCCCATTGTGAGCATTAACATGCAGTACCAGATGAAGCATTATGAGGGTTGCACAAATGTGCACAGCAGCTACCAAAATGCACTCGGTTCTCCTGCCTAAGAAGAATAAGTTCTGATGAATAACTTATATGTCATATACACGCCCAATGTTGTTCTCAAAACAACGTTTCGGCCTGTGGCCTTTCTCAACTCAACTTTCTACTAACTTTCTGACTTGAGAAAGGCCACAGGCCGAAACATTGTTTTTTATTAAACTACTGGCATTTGAGTTGCTAGAGTGTCTGGTCTCCTTTTGTTCAGAATATTACGTATCTCGTGATCAGCACTTCAAAAAACTCCTACTATTGGTGTGCAATTGCTTTTTCTACTCAAAGACGTTTTACTGTGTGGTCATACCTCCTGGCTCCCCAAAATGCCGGATAGTATATGAACATGCGCACAGAGGCAGCAATCTGCCACCTCTCTTTCAGACAAGTGATATGCTGTAATGACGCCTCTTCTCTGCGTGAATATCCCGCGGTTATTGTATAAAAAGGCCTAGTGTGTGAGAGATGTGTGTGAGGGTCTGGTCTGACAACTCTGAGGTTCTCACCTCTGAGGTATCTACTGTGTATGTCTGTGTGTGTGTGTGTGTGTGTGTGTGTGTGTGTGTGTGTGTGTGTGTGTGTGTGTGCGTGCGTGCGTGTGTGCATGTGTGTGTGTGCGTGTGTGTGTGTGTGTGTGTGTATGTGTGTGTGTGTGTGTGTGTATGTGTGACAACCCTTGCAGTGGTTCACTGTCAGTCAGCAGTGAGAAGGAAAAACTGTCCAGGAAGACAGGATCTCTGCGTTTAAATAAGATGTGTGGAGAGAGAGATAGGGGGGGGGGAAGGGGCGAGAGACGAGGAGAGGAGAGGAGGAGAGGAAGAAAAAGGGAGGGGGAATGATGGAGAGAAGGATGTCAGGGATTCAAGGATTCACACTCCTTCATCTTTTGTCCAGGAGGAAAGAAGTCATCTCTCAGTATGTGTGTGTAGTGTGTGTGTGTGTGTGTTTGTGTGTATACATCAAGTGTGTGTAAATAGTTTCTCTGTGTGTGTGTGTGTGTGTGTGTGTGTGTGTGTGTGTGTGTGTGTGTGCGTGAGTGCAACAGACAGTGTGGAAACAGACAGCTGCCTCCCTGTCTAATGCAGCACTAAAGCAGATCACACATGCAACTGTCAACAGCACAGAGAAACACACACACACACACACACACACACACACACACACACATAACGGATAACACACACCACCACCACTGACTGACAGACAGACAGAGAGAAAGAGAGAACAAGAAAACCAGACAGACTAGGAGAGGAGTGCACAGTGACATACACAAAGACAGACAATATAGAACAGTACAGAGCCTGCCAGATAGACAGAGCAAGCACCCGAGAGAGAGAGAGAGAGAGAGAGAGAGAGAGAGAGATGCCCAAGAGAAAGAAAGAGAGAGAGAGAGAGAGAGAGTGAGAGATGGGCTGTATTAGCATCAGAAGCCCATATCCCCTGGGTAGCCTACCTCATTCAGAGACAAGCTCTACAAAAGACAACACTTAACATATTTGCTTAAAGATGACAACCCCATATGGGAGCACCCATCAGTGTGTGTGTGTGTGTGTGTGTGTGTGTGTGTGTGTGTGTGTGTGTGTGTGTGTGTGTGTGCATCTGTCTACTTAAAGCACCTCTTCCACGCTGTGCGCAACTGTCCCAAGGGGTGAGCGGCAAGTGGCTGGTTTCGTCCGACAGAAGTGGCGGGCTTTCATGGTAAACATTCAGTCAATGATAGCGAGCATCAGGCTAATTCACTTACAGAGTCCCACAGGGAGAGAGGGAACACGGGGGAAAGAGAGAGAAAGAGAAAGACCTAAAGAGAGGGAGAATGAAAGGAAGTGAGACACAGAGGCATAGAGGGAGAGAGAGAGGGGGGCAGAGAAAAGAGGGAGAGAATGAACAACAGAGACACTCATGAAAAGGAAGAGAGGCAGAGATAGAGCAAGATGGGTAATGGGACAGAGAGAGAAATAGATAGAGAGATAGAGAGAGAGAGAGAGAGAGAAAAGAGAGAGGAAAAGAGGGAGTCATCTCTATACGTTTAGACATAATTTGGGGTGTGGAGATGAATGGTTCGCCATGAGAGGCTGTTGCGGGAGCTGGAGTGTGTGTGTGTGTGTGTGTGTGTGTGTGTGTGTGTGTGTGTGTGTTTGCACGTGTCAGAGTCCTCAGTCATAAAACACCCGTGTCTGCCGGCCCTGCTAATCAGCTCCTTCATTATCCGCAAGCCAGCCAGTGGCCATTATAGCCCAGCCAGATTAACACATAAAACCACACATTACACAGCCGGCCGCCACTGTCACTCAAAGGACAGCAACCAGTGTGTGCATGAGAGAGAGAGAGAGAGAGAGAGAGAGAGAGAGAGAGAGAGAGAGAGAGAGAGAGAGAGAGAGAGAGAGAGAGAGAGAGAGAAAGAACAAGCCTGTGTGTGTGTGTGTGTGTGTGTGTGTGTGTGTGTGTGTGTGTGTGTGTGTGTGTGTGTGTGTGTGCGTGTGTGTACGCGCGCGCATTCATGCGCACATGTGTGTGTGTGTGTGTGTGTGTGTGTGTGTGTGTGTGTGTGAAAGTGAGGATCTGACATGGACAGTGATAACAATCTTTGGGACACAATTACAATTTCAAGGCCTGTAGACAAGCTGTCAGGCAGACAGACAGATGCACACACACACACACACACACACAAACACAAACACACCTGACCATCAGAAATGGCATCTTGAGTGTTGCAGCCTATCTAGATTTGTTGATTCTGATCCATTTCAGGATATCATGATAGCATGCATAATTCTGAACAGTAAATGCTACAGCAGACTGTGTACGCAACAAATTCTGCGCTCTCTGACATGAAAAAAAAAAAACCCATGAATAAATCCACGTACAATATTCAGTTGCACGGAGACTTTCAAAGGATTCCATAATAGAATACGGGCAAAGAAACAAGGCATCAGCTATTCACATTTGTAATTCTGAATACTGAATATGCAGTTAATGTTTGGTTATGATGGCCATCTCTAGCATGTTTTCAGTTGCAACAATTATTATAGGCTATATGATGTACCACCAAACACAAGCATTGAATTGATTTTTAAAAGTCCAAACAATAATACCATATGTATTAGTATAACGATAGCCTACTATTAACCACTAACGCATTTTAAAGCTTTTAGATTTAAATATGTGTGCTAGGCTATTACACTTACACGATGTCATAACTAAACGGTTTCTTGAAAATGTTTTTTTTTTTTTTACTAATTTGTTTAGAGACAAGTATAGTGGCTATAGGTTTTATCTTCATTTCATCACACATTCGGCTAAAACAAATGTAGCCTTACCTTATCCTAAGCAATACAATTATTTAATATGATTTAATCAGTGACACAAATAAATAGATTAAAAAGCTCGCATATAACTGTACTTCTGCCTAATTTTATTCGAATTCAATGAAATATTTATCGTTCATAGCGCAGTCAAGGAAATATGTGTGGATTCGCCCTTTGTAATATGTAGGCCTAGTTTAATAACATATCGGTTATTATCAAAACTTTTATTTCAAAGTCAAATCAGAAGACGTCACGCCAGAATCACACAGTCGATTTCAACCTCCGCGGTGAAAAAATCTAGATTTGAGGATTGTTTCTATCATACCACCTCATGCGACATATCATCATGAATGAATGAGATTAAATAAGAGCTTAATGCAAATGCAATCGGCTATGTAGAACTCTCGACTTGCGCTCCTCAACACATGGCACTCGCCGCACTGAGAGAGAGAGAGAGAGAGAGAGAGAGAGAGAGGAGAGAGACTTACTGCCCATCTACTCATGCATTGTAAGTGTCAATCAAGCTCCATCATAGCGTGTTTTCTATTGCCAGCGCCGTAATGAACATCGGTCGGAGGGTGGCAATTTCCCTGACAACATCTCGCCAACTTAGCGCTGCCTCGTGTCTGCGGTTTGGAATGTATAAATGCGATCATGCGCTCATCATAGACGGCCGCACGTCAATCTGCTCTGAATATATATTAGAGCGTTAACACGGAGACGGTTTTCGGGGAAAGCAGGAGAACGAAAGCGACAGGCCCGGGTAATCACATCCCCTACCCAGTGAAGACACAGAAAGAGAGAAATAGGTGGAGATAAAGAGAGAGAGAGGGAGAGAGAGAGAGTAAGAGAGAGAGGCTGCACTCTCATTCCCAAATCACATCTCCCTCCAAATTATGCGCATCTGAAACAAACACCCTACTCTCAGGTCTTTCGCTTCTCACCAGATCCGCAGTCGGGAGAGGGCCATGAAAAAAAATCCATCAAATCAGGCATTTATTAGGATTTTGGGGGGCGAGTGACTGGCAGCTCGGTGCTGAGAATATTGCTGGCATGATTGCGTTTTGTAACCTACCCTACTCCCTGTCTGATGTTGAGGCCGCAAAACATACAACCACTGCGGCGAGAATCCATAACATGGGCCCCTTGTCAATATAAATAAAATATATCGCACAGAACACAGCTGAGTTCATATATGACAGTCGCAGCCAAGTACTTTTAACAGATACCAAACATGCTGACAGATGAATCATGCGAATCTAGAAGTTTAATGGCATATGGGGGTTACAAATGAATAAAAATCGTCTCATTTTATATCACACTAATAAACAAAGCAGCTGTCCATACACTGTCACAAAACATAGACCATGCAAACATGTATAGCTAAAAATGTCGTAAACAACAGCTTATAAAAGTCTAAAACATGCATGAAATTATAAAGCCAACGACAGT
>NC_055979.1:15296611-15379111 GCF_018492685.1 Alosa sapidissima | reverse complement strand
TGTGTACTTAAAGACAAAGACAAAGAGTCTTACTCAGACACTGGACATTTCCGACTTGAAATTTCACGATGAAGTCCTGATAGTTGGATTTGCCCCGAGTTTACAAGTACAGTAGGCTCTCAGGCTTTTAAGTGGCAATTCATTGCACTTTTTCTAACAGAAGGTCAGAAGAACCCCAACTTCAGAGTTGTCTGGAACCAGCAGCATCAGACTCCATATACTTGCCAGGTGAGTTTTGCTGTTTTGAGTGATAATCAAAACAACAGTCGGGCCAAACGGGCCAAAGGACGACTGCCTCGTCCCTCTTTGGACTGGTCTTATGTCTCGGCTCACCTTATCAGAGTCCAAACTGCTGTTTACACGTAAAGGAGAGAACCGTTCACGTCCAAGGACAACGGCACAGTCATAAATTATGCATCTGAGCAATTAATGCATGCCAGACCTTCGGTGCACGCCGATCATATCGCAGCAAAAAAAAAGGTTGTAATTAGATTTAAACGGCAAACAGCAATTAATAAATAATGCATTGGCCATCGCAGCAAAAAATTTCAGCAAAGAATATTTAATTGGAATATTTGTTTATTTATTTGGTTATTTATTTATGCAACACCAAACCTGGAATTGACTTTGATGAAGTGATAACGTGAATCAGTTTTAATTGAAGGCGGAATGACAATAATGCAGTCTGCATTGGCCACAGCTGTATAGCATTATTTAACAGAATAATCAGAAGGAGCATGTTATGCTGTATGCTCATGCATTAATCAGGTCTGATGAGTCTAAATGTGTGTGTGTGTGTGTGTGTGGGAGTGTGGGAGTGTGTGTGTGTGTGTGTGTGTGAGTAGGTTAAAAAAGTGATAGGTGTGCGTTTGTGTGTGTGTGTGTGTGGGTGTGGGTGCGGGTGTGTGTGTGTGTATGTGTGTAAGAGAGAGAGAGAGAGAGAGAGAGAGAGAGAGAGAGAGAGAGAGAGAGAGAGAGAGAGAGAGAGAGAATTTTAATGGAGATACTTAAATGGTAATTATTCTGCCTGGTGAAAATGCAGGGAACAAATGGAATTCAATCAGAGCATGCACATGATGAACATCATTAGGAGAGAACATGGCTGTCTTCGTTTAGTTATCATCACAAATAACAAACACATACACACACACACAGATAGAGAGAGAGAGAGAGAGTTAATGCCTTAAATGTAGTGAAATATTACATTACATTACATTACATTTGGCTGACGCTTTTTTAACCAAAGCGACTAACAACATGGTAAACAGTAAGTGTTAGAACAATTCTCACACGTTTAGGACAGTTTAAAAAAACATTAGAGTACAGTAAGAATAAGTGCGTCGGTGAGTGCTGTTTTTAACAGTTACTTGTCAGTTTAAAACGGCTGGTGAGTGCTAGGATCAGTAAGACTTGTTGTAAGTGTTGCTATGAGAGTAGATGTTCTCTAAAGAGCTGGGTCTTCAGGAGTTTTTTGAAAGTGGAAAAGGATGTCCCTGCCCTTGTAGGAACTGGCAGTGTGTTCCACCAACGAGGAACAACAGATGAGAAAAGTTTGGATTGGCTTGAGCGTACCGGTGGTAGAGCTAGACGTCGTTCGTCAGAGGAGCGCAGCGGTCTGGAGGTAGTGTAAGTCTGTATGAGGGCATTCAAGTAGGTGGGAGCAGAACCGGAGACTACTTTGTAGGCAAGCGTTAGAGACTTGAATTTGATGTGGGCCGCCATAGGTAGCCAGTGTAGCTGGATGAGCAGCGGGGTAACATGTGCCCTTTTGGGTTTGTTGTAGACCAGGCGTGACGCCGCGTTCTGGATCATCTGAAGTGGTTTCACTGCGCAGGCTGGGAGACCTGTCAGGAGGGCATTGCAGTAGTCGAGTCGTGAGATGACTATTGCCTGAACCAGAAGTTGGGTAGCATCTTGAGTCAAGTAAGTCCTGATTTTCCGTATGTTGTAGAGTGTGAAACGGCATGACCGGGCGACTGAGGCAACATGATCTGAGAAGTTTAGTTGGTTGTCGAGAACAACTCCTAGATTTCTTGCAGTCCTGGTCGGTGAAACAGACAGGGAGTCAAATTTGATGTTGATGTCGTGGTGTATGGTAGGTTTAGCTGGGATGACCAGCAGTTCAGTCTTTGAGAGGTTCAGCTGGAGGTGGTGTGCCTTCATCCATGTAGCTATGTCTGAGAGGCAATCCGAGATACGTGCTGAAACCAGGGGGTCGTCAGGTGGAAAGGACAGATAGAGCTGTGTGTCGTCTGCATAGCAGTGGTATGAGAAGCCGTGCGAACGGATAATCTGTCCCAAGGAGGTGGTGTAGATAGCAAAGAGGAGGGGGCCCAGCACTGAGCCCTGGGGGACCCCTGTGATGAGATGGTGAGGTGCAGATACTGATGCAAATACTGATGCATTGTACAGCAATAAGATAAAAAATTGTACAGTCTTTTGTGACAAAGAGTCAGCTTTGCTGTGATTTAAACCCACAAACACACACACACACAAACACACACGCACACTCACTCACACACTCTCTCTCTCTCTCTCTCACACACACACACACACACACACACACACACACACACACACCTACCCCCACTCCCTTCCAGTGAACCTACAGAACCCTGCCTTGAGATGGTGAGGTGCAGATACTGATGCAAATACTGATGCATTGTACAGCAATAAGATACAAAATTGTACAGTCTTTTGTGACAAAGAGTCAGCTTTGCTGTGATTTAAACCCACAAACACACACACACACAAACACACACGCACACTCACTCACACACTCTCTCTCTCTCTCACACACACACACACACACACACACACACACACCTACCCCCACTCCCTTCCAGTGAACCTACAGAACCCTGCCTTGCCCTGAGAGGGAATTATGGAGTACTGCCGTGAAAGAGTGTGTTTGGGTATGTGTGTGAGTTTGTGTTATGATAGAGAGACAGAAAGGGAGTGAGTGTGTGTGTGTGTGTGTGTGTGTGTGTGTGTGTGTGTGTGTGTGTGTTGTCTGTGTGTGTGTGTGTGTGTGTGTGTGTGTGTGTGTGTGTGTGTGTGTGTGTGTGTGTGTGTGAGTGAGTGAGTGCTCAGTCAGAGGGGTAGATATTACTTGGCCAGATGAAATCCCTGAGGTTTACTCTCTGGATTCAATAGTGCTTCAGTTGGATGAACTCAATCAAATCCGCAGAGTGCAGTGAGGTATGAGGTTCAACAGGGCTATGGCTAAGGACACACACACACACACGCACACACGCACGCACGCACGCACGCACGCACACACACACACACACACACACACACGCACGCACACACGCATGCACGCACGCACACACACACACACACACACACACACACACACACACACACACACACATTCACACACTGTAGCAGCCAGCAGGTCTGTAAATGAAAGGCAGTGAGCTATAGGATAATACGGAGTCATGCTCTCTTATCATAAACAAGACCTAAAACATACCACAGTGTGTGTGTGTGTGTGTGTGTGTGTGTTTATGAGAGAGAGAGAGAGAGAGTCATGTTCAAGAGTATGCCCGATAAAGGAGAGAGTAGGCTTTTTAAACCCCTTTGACTTCTCAGCAGAAGAGTCGAGGCTGATAAATGTCTCGTTGCACAGGCAGACAGACGCAGTTCATTTGAATGACAGCAGGCTGATCTGATAGGAGAAATGCGGACTGCACGGGCAACAACAAGCACCACCCCACCCACCCCAAGTTCCTCATCCTGACAACAGTGGAAGCAGATTGAGGGGCCATCATCATTCAATCTATAGGACTGTGATAGTCCGCTCGCATGGAGCAAATCCTATTTTATTATTTTATTTTTTTAATAGACAGACAGAATGGTTGGTACTGTAGGAGAATGTGGAGCTTAATGTCAGGTAGATTCAGAGGTACAGTGTGTTATTCTGCTCTCTCTCTCTCTCTCTTTCTAATAACAGTCACATATACATAAATAACATATACTGTATAGATAACAAATATATATATGCTCATAAACAACACACCCACGCATGCAAACTTATTGTACATACACGTATACTACCAGTGGAGCATGTTGAGGGAGAAAAACAGCAGGAATGACCTGTTGGTACCATACACCATGGATTGAATATAGTGAGAGAGATAGATAGAGAGATAGATAGAGAGAGAGAGAGAGAGAGAGAGAGAGTATTTTTTATTCTGTACTATTCTTTTTTATGTTTACTATATTTATTATTTTCAGCACTTTGCCAACACTATTTCATTTTTCAATGGTCATACCAGAGAAGCGTATTAAATTGGCTTGAGAGCCATAGAGAGTGCCATGTCCAAAGAGAGAGACAGAGAGGTTGATAGACGGACCGACAGGCAGAGAAACCCACTCACAGTTGACGCTTCTTTGCAGAGACAGATGTTCAGCAGTACCCTCCTTGTGAAATGAGGAGGACCAGTGGCAGTTTGTGAGGAGAGGAGGTCCGGTGGTGGTCAGTGTGGTATAGTGCAATACACCTCCTGCCCAGTTAGTGGCACTATGCCACCTATGTTATTCAATACAATACGTATGTACGGAGGAAAGGAAGAGAAACCATGCGTGAAGAAGTTAGTAAAGAAAGTTGCAGATCATCTCTGCCTGCGACTGCTTTGATTCTACTACATACAGTACTACTGTTGCAGTAGTACAACAGTCAGCAGTAGTGTCTCCATCAGAGAAACATTTGCTTGATGGTCTTTTGGGCCCCCATCGTCGACTTCAAGGCAATGCTTCCACCGGCGACTTCAAGGCACCTAACCCTACTCCTAATCCTAACCCGAACTCTTGCCTAACCCTAGTGCCTTTCAGGCAGCGCTGCCTTGAAGTCAACGGTGGGGGCCCAAACGACCATAGATAGCAACATTTTGGCCCAGGCATCGCAAGCATTGACTGATTCCCGCAGTGGTCTGGGAGGAGGAGAACCAGTAGGCCATCTATGAGGAGAGGATGAGAGCCAGTAAGCCGTTTCACTCCAGTTTGTAGGAATAACTTACTACTTTTTGGTTCCAGCTCCGAACCAAAGTGCCACGTTCCTAACCGTTTTATGTTTGGTCGAAGCGCTCCAACCGGTTCAAATGGAACGCAAACAGGAACGGAACCGGTTCTCTGTCGGTGGAAAAGGGCTATGTGAGGAGAGGAGGAGAACCTGTAGGCCGTCTCTGGGAGGAGAGGAGGAGAAGAGGAGAACCTGTAGGCCATCTCTGGGAGGAGAGGAGGAGAACCTGTAGGCCGTCTCTGGGAGGAGAGGAGGAGAACCTGTAGGCCATCTCTGGGAGGAGAGGAGGAGAACCTGTAGGCCGTCTCTAGGCCATCTCTGGGAGGAGAAGAGAGAACCTGTAGGCCGTCTCTGGGAGGAGAGGAGAGAACCTGTAGGCCGTCTCTGGGAGGAGATGATGAGGGCTTCCTTATGAGGCGAAGACCAGATGTCTCCCTGTCAGGAGAGGGTGATCAGTGACCTCTGTGTGTGAAGACGATGATGAGCACGATATATTATTTGGACATTAGACCGCAGTGACCGCAGTGACATCACACTCATTGGTGGCAAATAAAAAAAAAAGATAGGTACGAGTAGTCTACTTAAAGTCTACATAAAGTCTGTACTTATCTGTTTTGATAGATGATGGGTAGGCCTGATATAAAATGTAAAATAAAAGGATAATACAAATTCTAAAGAGAAGCAAAAAGGCCCCGTGGGTACCTTCCCCACTAGTTCCGACCAAAAATCAACCAAAAATCAACCTTTTTCTAACTTTCAAACTTTTGATTTTCTATTTTCTCTCCTAAGGTAACTTCCTTTAAGAGTGTGTGAGTCTGCCCTCTCGAAAATGCCGCCAGCTAGCGTCCCCAGTCCAGCGCATTCAACATTACAGGCCACTTACGGTCACGTGCTCTGCTAAGTACATGACCGTGTGTGTGTCTGTGAGGTGTGACTGGACAGGAGATGAACACCCCCAGTCAAAACATCAGAGTGCTTCCTTCTTTTGTTTCTTGGGGAAGCAAATTAAATCAATGTGACATAGTTGAGAGTGAGACGGAGTGTAGGAGAGACAGAGAGAGGAAGGGAGAGAAAAAGAGAGAGAGGGAAGGAGGAGGTGGGGGGGGGGGTTAGATTAATGGCTGATGTTGTCGGTCTCTCAGCCGTCTTTGCGGAGGAACGGGAATCACCGCTGACTGATGCATGATTGGCATGGTTTCCATGGTGACACGCTCCATCCATCACCGAGGGGAATCACTAGCAGACAAAACACAGACGGAGAAACCAGGGCCTAATCAGACAAATCAAATACTCAGCACATACACACACACACACACACACTCAGTGGCAGACAAACACATGCTCTGCAGCGTACATATATGAATCCACCACCCATTCACATACATAGGCCTACACACATACAGTATGTACATCCATATGAGTGTGTGCATACGCACAGACACGCCGTACAACATAATTGGTGTAAAATTCAATGACACGCTATCAATATGAACATCATGTATTGAATTCACCGTTAAAATTCAGCATTCAAGATTATTTATGTGTGAGTGCACGCTGTGTGTACGTGCATGTCTGTGTGTGTGCATATTTGGATTTGTCTAAGAGTGTATACGTATACGTGTGTGTGTGAATATGGATGTGTACATGTGTGTGTGCCTATGTGTGTGTGTGTGCGTGTGTGTGAATTTGTGTAAAAGTATATGCGTATGTCTGTGTGAATATGGATGTGTAGATGGGCCTGTGCCTCTGTGTGTGTGTGTGTGTGTGTGTGTGTGTGTGTGTGCCTTAAGCAGTGGGGTCAGTAAACAACTCTCTAAACTCTGAGGTCTTGGCTCATGTAAAATTCAGAGATCTGTGTTTCAGAGGGAGAAAACAACAACAGAGAAGCAGCCATGACTGTTTTAACTATGATGTTAAAACACACACATACATATTCACACACACACACACACTTCACCATGAGAAATGTTAAATTAGTGCCTGTGGCGGAACCACAAGCCCATTGGAATTACTAAATAACCTACAAATCGAAATGACACTTCCATGCCTGGAAACACAGACTAACGTCTTTATTGTGAAGGAATGATGGATTCCGGGAGTGGGAGGGAGGGAAAAATGCTCCTCTGGCTCGCGGGAATGATGAACCCTAATGTCCCTGCCTCTGGGGAGACCCCGCTGGTGTTCCGTGTTCCACAGTGGAGGGCTCTGGATTTCCGATGGGACCGCTGAGCGCTAAAGTGGATTAGACTAGAGGAATATGGGTGGTTCTTTGGGACTGTCAGAAATGAGATTAGAAGCTTTTTTCTTCGGCAGTGAGTCTACATGAACACACATGTGAACAGCTACAATTGTGCTACAAATACACACAGAGACAGATACAACTGTCCAAAAAAGGGAAACTAAGGCTTTACATGAAATTAAATAAAAAAACAAAAATGCATATGTGTGTTAGGACACACAGGTGTATACAGGTATTAGAGCACGAAAGTGTATAGAAATAAGAGTATAATGCTACAAATTCACTTTTTTACCGTTTTTGTAGGTCAGACTTAGAACATTCTTTTTAGGATTGCTTTCAGAAAACAATGGATAATTATGTTAATGGCTGTCATTACCACACATAGCCCAACTGCAGCACCTGGGAGCTTA
Organism: Alosa sapidissima; assembly: GCF_018492685.1. Lineage (NCBI taxonomy): Eukaryota > Metazoa > Chordata > Actinopteri > Clupeiformes > Clupeidae > Alosa > Alosa sapidissima. Next base: position 15,371,436 of record NC_055979.1, on the reverse strand, counting down.
TAGGTGCAACAGCAACCTTCCAGCACAAGGCAAGTTTACCAGGACCAGTCCAGGACTGATATACCTGCACCGGAAACAGCCATACAGTACCTGTGCTAGGAGACCCATATCCCTACAAGGACTTCATAGACCCAAACTTCAGTTATGAACCCTGAATCTTCAGTTCCAGCACAAACCTGATACATGTGTCAAGAGGGAGCTTAGAACCATTACAACAGTATTCTGAAAATTATTTTTACGATCCATGAACGGACCACTTCTGTTGTAGCCCGGCTGTTATACCTCCAGATGATCCGTTAAACCAGGAGAATTTCTGTGCCTGTACCAGGCATCAAATACTTGTGCAAGGACACTCAGGATCTGTATCAGGAGTTCTGTGAGCAAGAGGAATTTATTCATCAAGGACAAAACATTGTTTCCTTGGAGCCAACAGGGTTTTGGAAAAGGTAAAATTTATCTTTTACCATCAGTGGCAAAGTAGAAAGCATAGCATAGCATAGTCAATGCCGATTAGTGAAAGGCAGGTCCCATGTTTTCAAATTGAACCAAGGATGTGTAGGATTAACCCAAGGATGCAACGACTAGAAACAATCCCCAAAAGGAGCATAACAGAGTGTGTTTGGGTCTGGTTCTAGCAGGCTCAGTAGGCGACTGCTGAAGTGCGTAATGTCAGCATAAGACTCAGGATATCTGTCCTAGCAACTCTTCTCCATTTCCTCACTGTCCACACACACACCACTCTCTCACACACACACACACACACACACACACACCACTCTCACACACACACACACACACACACACACACACCACTCACACACACACACACACACACACCACACCCATATACACCTACATCCCTAGGAGTGGACGCTCTAGTCTATCCATGGGCTATTTGGCCTGGTGGTCACTCTTCAGAGCCCTGCGAGGAAAAAAATAAATAAATAAACATTCCCGGGACCTTATTGATCGATTGGTGCATCCTGGACAGCACAAGACCAGAGTAATCAATACACCACGGGGTGTGAAGCGATGTGGAGTGAGCTGCTGCTGCTCCTGCTGCAGTGTCCACCTGCAGTCTGAATCTCAGCGCAGCGCATCCCGTTGCCAGCCAGCCGGCTGGCCGGGGTGGTGCGCCAAGGCAGGGAATAAATTCCTCCCTCACACGTTTGACCCTGTCAAAACCTGCTGGAGGACAAAATCACCACCACACAGCGAGTGTACACACACGCAAGAGACATGCACACTCACACACACACACACACACACACACATACACTTACAGACACATACATACATACAAACACTGCGATGCACACTCACACACACACAATAAATTGTATTTTAGACACAGAAAACATGCATACACAAAGATAACTACACAAAACCAAAAGTATATCTGTGTGGGTGCATGTGTGTGTGTGTGTGTTTGTGTGTGTGTATGTGTGTGTGTGTGTGTGTGTGTAGACAGCATGTGTGTGGTCAGTTCTGGACACCATGATGAACATCAGCCAGCAAGCTCATCAATCCGTCTCCATAGCAACTGCTGCTGACAGTCGCCCCTGATGGGGGACACCAGGTGTGTGTGCGCAGGAGAAGGAATCATTTGTGTGTGTGTGTGTGTACATGTGTGTGCGCACGCGCCTATGTGTGTGTGTGTGTGTATGAGTGAGTCTTGATTTGTGTCCACTTGGTCTTGAAGATTGAATCATTTTTATTATCCATTTCATTTTCTGGTTTATTTTACCCTTTCTATTTTTAAGGACAGTTGACCATTGCAGATTTACTTGTTTTCCACCAACAAAACATAAACCTTCCAAGAAGGAGGACAGGAAAGAGAGAGAGAGAGAGAGAGAGATTGGCCAACTGACCTTGCTTTGGCCATTCTGAATATGTTAACGTCCTGCATTCCCTTGAACTGTCATGACTAAAAAAAAGGCGTGTGAGTGTGTGTGTTTGTGTGTGTGTGTGTGTGGTTGTGTGTGTGTGTGTGTGTGTGGTTGTGTGACAGCGTATTTGAGTGTGCACATGAATGTTTCCTCACATACAGGAGAGAAGAGAGTGGGGGAGGGGAGAGAGTTAGCCACTCCATTAATGAAGCAAAATTTACGATAAGAGAATTAAGAGAAAATACTGAAAATGGTTTTCTGGCAGAAGAAAAGCAGAGAAATCATGCTGGAGATGTGTGTGTGTGTGTGTGTGTGTGTGTGTGTGTGTGTGTGTCACCCCCTCCCTCCTCTTGTTTAAGGCCTGAGGTTTTAATGGTTAGAGTGTGAATGAAGAAGGGATGAAAGAGATCACGAGAGGGAGGAGAGAATGAGAGAAAGAGACAGAGAGGGAGGGGGGCTAAGACGCCCTTCCTTTCCCAAGGACGAGGACACTTAAGCCCGTAGCAGGGGTTGGGGAGGGATTCAATCAAACCCACGTTTAAAAACAGATAGTGGAGCGAGAAGGAACACAGGCCAATGCCACACGTCCCCAAACAACCATACAACCATCGATATGTTTAATTCCTATACGTTCACTTTAAAATGTACAAAACATCACTGTTTAACTGAATAAAAATGTCAAAAAATACAAAGTATTTGTTACACTTTAAACAGTATTTTCTGTTATGTTACAATAAGTCAATAGCGCAACATCAATATGTGATATTGACACACAAATCCATGAAGTCTCAATCTTTTAACAGCTACTACTTGCCAATGGCCTCCCCCCTTCTCTCTCTCTCTCTTTCTATCCTCCCTTTCCCTCTCTTCATCTCGTCAGGGGAAGACTCGCCTCCTCCTTTCTCTACTTGTCCTTTGTGTGCTATTCTATCATTCCTTTTGTCCTTTGGATTGTAATTATTTCCATGTGTCTTTAATTAGCAGTGAATCAGGCTTAGTAAACATAAAACAGCCTCTCCACGCTAATAAGCAGGGATAATACATTTGGCAAACACTCCTGCTCGTGTGTGTGTGTGAGAGAGGGAGAGTGTGTGTATTTGAGAGAAAGAGAGAGAGAGGGAGTGTGTGTGAGAGATAGAGATTGTGTGTGTGTGTGTGTGTGTGTTCATGTGTGAGGAAGACAGAAATTGAGATATTGTGTGTGTGCAACTGGGCGTGCAGGTCCATGTATGTCCTCCTTTCAGTAGTGTGTGTGTGTGTGTGTATGTGTGTAAGCACTTCTGCCCCCCCCCCCGCCACTTGTGTGTTTGCAAGCACTATGCAAGCTTTTGTTTGTGTGTGTGTGTCTATGTGCACACTCATGGTTTTGCACATGTGCTGATACACCGAGCCATGTGGCGGCCACTCCTCAGTCACTGGCACACCTCCCGCTCCAGAGTTCGTGTCTCCCCTCAGCGGGGATGATTCCCATGCTGTCACACACCACACGGCCAGCCTCCCTCCATCCATCCATCCATCCATGAGAATCACAGGCTCAGTCCCTGCCTCAGTCATTGCAAGCGCCTCTGATTGATTAATCACCACTATGTGGATACTGTTTTTAGAATTGATTTAGATTAAGTGTTAGTTAGTATAATTTGTATTTTAGTATATTTAGCATATTCTTTATCTTCTACTGTCCTTATTGCTTAGTTGTGTTTTTATATTATATACTTTAATTACTCTTTCTGCTGTTAAAGAATGTGTTTCTGTTGTCTATGTGCTGCTGAGACCTTGAATTTCCCCTGGGGATCAATAAAGTATCTATCTATCTATCTATCTATCTATCTATCTATCTATCTATCTATCCATCCATCCATCTATCCACAGCCATTCAGCCCCCACCCACCCGCACCAGCCACAGCCAGCCAAGCCCGCTTACTCGCCTGACTGCCTGCCTATACCTGCCAGTCTGCTCAAGCCAGCTTCACATACATGTACTGTACTATGCGGTATGTGCTGCGCTAGCCGCTAGGTCCATTGGTGTGGCGGGAAATAGTACTGGCCACTGCGTGTGCAGAGAGAGGCACACAGCAACTTGCCGCGGTGCTTTGCTTACGGCGGCGGCAAACTGTTCTTGAGCCGCACAAGCCATTGAAATGAATGGGGTTTCAGGGAACAGCTGTGTCATTGTTGCTTTGGAAGCGCAGCCCACATCAGCCAAAGCCCAGCGAGTCACTCGTCCTCAGTTCACTCGTCCTCAGACACAAAACATGGACACCTAAACATTTCATTAATTATTATTACATGTGCTGACACAATAACATCTGCATTTATTTTAGTCATGTATGTTCAGGCCAAAGCAAATTGGAGAGAGAGAGAGGGAATTTGTTGTGTGTGTGTGTGTGTGTGTGTGTGTGTAGGGGCCCCAAAACATTGCAGTTAACATAGCCTACATTTTTGTTAATTGTGATGACAAAATGCATGTGCCCCATGTGTAAGTCAATGCATACATAAAGGTATGCCAATGGATATGTAATCAAATGAACCCAAATCATCTGGACCAAAATCCCCGACCTTTGTTCAGTGTGGGGGAGCCTGAGCTCTCCTCTCCTCTCCTCTCAGCCCAGATCCCACTGGATCAGTATCCGGGAATGAACCAACTCCATGTCTTTTGTGTGTGTGTGTGTGTGTGTGTGTGTGTCTGTGTGTGTGTGTGTGTGTGTGTCTGTGTGTGTGTGTGTGTGTGTGTGTGTGTGTGTGTTTGTGTGTGTGTGTGTATTCCACAGGAAGTCCCACCATGTTTTCACATCCTAATTGTGTCGCCACTCGTCCCAGGGTTTGAGAGGAGCTCTTGAATCCTAATGAGTGCACATGCATGGGAGGCCCCATTTTTGCATAGATTATGAACATTCACGGATCAGTCCGCATAAGGAGGGTTGACATCCAGATGACCTTGGAGTCAGGAGGCAATTGGTACGGGAGAGGGGGAGAGAGAGAGAGAGAAAGAGAGAGAGAGAGAAATAGAATGATATTAACATGCTGCAGTGGTATCTGTTCTTGACATTTAAAATTGTTTGAGATTCATTAATTATATCTTTTATCTGAGGGTTGGCTATTGATGTTTCTGTGTTCCACGAAATGGCAGTGGTGGCTGTTTTTTTTTTTGCATCACAAAAGTCTGGAAATAGAGAGAAAAGACTGAAACAGAAAATAATGAAAGCAAAGAAACATAAAAACATTTAAAAAAAATATTGAATTGAATGAGTTAAAGTAAGAAAGCAAAAGAGAGAAAAAGACAAAATGAAAATGGATTTAAAACAAACAAAAAAAAAACACCACTGACAGAATACCAATACAGTGCCACTCTGCCAGCTGGCATCGTCAGGGCACCATGCCAACAGTGACGGGCACTCCTCTGGGCAACTCATCTGGGGCCCTGGTGCCCCTCTCACCTGCCAACCCCTTCCATTATCTAATCGCGTTAACAGATGGATCATTAGACATTGGAGAAAGTCATGGTAAACAATAGCTTTGGTTCAACTGTGTGTTTGCTAAAGCTTTTTGCTTTGCACTTGTAACGTGGAAGTGTTTGTGCACAGATACTCATACTAAGCCACATACATATGTATAGACACACAAACACACACACACACACACACACACACACACACACACACACATACTGACTGCATATACTCACACACACACATTACACTCTCATTGCACACATTGTACTCACTGCTACTCAGACACACATTTCGAATTACCCATACACACGCACAGTGAAAGAGATAGAAAGAAAGAGAGAGAGATGGAGAGAGAGACAGAGAGAGAGAGAATTCCTGTGAGTGCTGCTCCTTTAACACTGTCTTTCATATGATCTGCTGGATAATCACACACTCAGATGCAGTGGCTCTCCCTCTCAGCTCCACTGGGAAGGCCTCCCATCTCCCTCTCTCTCTCTCTCTCACTCACAAGTCCCACTTCTCTCCAGAGTCTTCTCGTCTTTTATCCACCTCTAAAATTTCAGAAATAGAGTTTATCCACCTCTTAGAGTTTATCCACCTCTCATTGCAACTTTTAACAATCACACTATATTATCCACATCTACAATGTGTACACTCATCAACACTCTAGGAACCATTTAACAGTGATGGGCAAGCTACTTGATATGTGTAGTGAGCTAAGATACCAGCTACTCTACAATAAATTCAGCTTCACTACACATAAGCTACGACCCATACAAATGTAGCAAGCTAAGTTACCAACTGTCAAAAGTAGCTTGATAAGCTACATTATAGCTACTTTCAGTTAATCAAACTGCATGCCAAGTCAATGCAATTTTAGTGATCAACACAACTGTCAGTCAGATAAAGGCTAAAATATGATTGGCATGTTATACTGTTTAAACGTCATCAATTATTCCATTCTCTCACCTCTTGCTTAATTCGTTTTGTTAGCTGGTTTAAGCTTAATTTCATTCATTGATGCAAAGTGGGTATGCAAAACGGTAGTTCAATGAAATTCAATCACCTGAACGTGTGTTCGTTTGTTTGTGTTGGATGTCGTTGACGTCGAGAGGAACCTTTTTCTTTCACAGAAGGCATCTGAAAATATATTTATTTTCGTTGGTCTCGACTAAAGTGACGTAGCCTACGTTTGAAGGTATGGCCATGGTGTAACATGTTGCTCTTCAACGGATCTTGGGCTCTCTGCCATTCTGTCTTTTCCCTCCAGTGTCTGTATGTGTGTGTGGGTGTCGCTGTCGATGGTGTGTCGTCACCGTGAACATTAGTCTGTATGCCTACGCATGCGCTTGTATCTGGCGTGTTGTCGTCGACACAGAAATATCCTGTTTTCCTAATTTATGTGTTTGATGGCTGCAGGGAAACGCTGTTATATGTGAAATGTCAAAAATGTCAAGGAGAAATTAGCTTTCGAGGACGCTACTGCGCTACTTGATCAATAAAAGAGCTTAGCTACTGAAAAGTTACTTGGTTTTGTAAATAACGACATTACTGCCAAGCTACTGACAAATGTAAATAAGTTAGTAGCGTCGCTACAAGTAGCCCATCACTGCCATTTAATACCACTGGTATTATTGTAAACATTGGACAATGACATCCACCATCATCAAACATGTTCTGAATGCCTTTTTTAAAAATCTGATACCTTACTGTGATCATGGATTCCATAGTTTACCACCTCTTATTATACCACTACACCCTTGGTCTCTCTATCTTTCTCTTCCTTTCCCCTGTGATCTTCTTCGCTGCCTTTTTCTTAGTGCCCTGTCCTTCTCACGGTTCTTACTTTTTCTCTCTGAATGTTCGTCTTAGGTCTGGGTGCTCATCTGGTCTGTCTATCTGTTTGTTTGTCTGTCTGACTGTCTATCCATCTCTCTCTCTCTCTCTTTTCTCTCACACACACTCACACACACACACACACACACACACACACACACACACACACACACAACTACTGTCCTCTTCTTACACAAACACAGAGAAAGAGAGAGAGAGACTACTGATTTTGTCCTTTCTGTGGCTCTCTGAATACCCGTCTGAGGTCTGGTCTGCTTGACTCATCTGAGGGACTTCTGGGTGCGCTCTGTCCACACCAATCTGAATGGAGGCAAGGCGAGGCCAAGCCACCAAAAAAAGCATTCAGGGGGCCGAATGGTGGCCGAGAGAGAACAGCGTCCACATCATAGGAAATGTCAGTGGCAGCTATGAAAAGCCTGCGTTTTTAAGATGATAGAGGAGGCCCCTACCACTGCCTCAAACCGCTCACGACCTTTTTAAGAGAGCCCAAAAGGTCAGGGAGACACACCTTCACCTCCAAGAGGCAAAACAGAGAGAGGGGGGCGAAAAAGAGGGGGGGGGGGATTTTTTTGTGAAACATTTGGTTGAGATCGATTTCATAAACAGTCATATTTGTATCCGATAGGGAGAACAATCCTTTGTGACCACTCTTTAGAATGAATAGCTTAGCATTCTCTTTAGAATGAATAGCTTAGCATTCTCTTCAAACTCACACACTAAACGATCCTGGAAACATTGTGGTTTTCTCTTTTCTTTGATTACATGTGGGCTTGATGTCATTTCTCTCTGCTTCTCCCATCCAATTTAAAACCACCAAGTTTCCTACTGACAATCAAGTCCTTCAAATAACAAAACACCTACATCTTTCAGGAAACATACAGGTCCATCTGTGGTAAATATATATCTCTCTTTTTCTTTCTGTCTCTCACTCTTTCTCTCTCTCCTGCCCTCTCTGTGCACATCATTCTCCAATTACTGTAGCTCATCAGCTGGTTTCTATAGTAACATGTGAATTCTGGCAAGTTACGGTTCTCCTCTTCACCTGCCAGTGTGTTGTTTGGAAAGATGGAAGACTGATACAGGTCTAAAGATACAGAGCACACATACACACACACACACACACACACACACACACACACACACACACACTTATACTCTCTCTCTCTCTCTCTTGCACACACTCTCTCATACACATACACACACTCTCTCATACACATACACACACACACATTCACACACATATACTCACTCTCTCTCTCTCACACACACACACATGCACACACTCTCTCATACACACACACACACACACACACACACACACACACACACACACACACTCACACATACACACACATATACTCACTCTCTCTCACATACACACACACACTCTCTCTCAGGCCTCTACCTCCAGATGAGCAAGAATCCTTGAGAGTAGTCACACACTCACAGGCATATGTTCACAGACACAGACACACACACACACACACACACATATAGCAAGAGGAAAAGTGAGAGAAGAAGTGAGAGAGAGAAAGTTTGCCAAAGCCCTGTTTTATTTTTATTCATAAGGAGAGCGGGGGAGACAGAGAAGAGAAAAGAGGGAGACGTTAAAGGTCGAGAGAATGAGAGAAGATTGAGAAAAGAGAAAGAAGATTGAGGAAGAAAGGTAGAAAGAACAGAGAGACACAGAAAAAGAGAGGGAGATAGAAAGAGAGAGAAAGAGTACCAGTAGGATGAGCACATGAAAGGACATCCCGCTAATCGCTCATTAAAGAGTATAATGATTACGCTATTGATTAATTAGCCGGTGGTTGATTAGCAGTCAGCCTGTATCCTGCTCAGTGCCACAGTGCACCATGGCCAGGTGCTGGTTGTGTGTATGTGTGTGTGAGTGAGTGAGTGAGAGAGAAAGAGTATGTGTGTATTTGTGTGTGTGTGTGTTTGTGTATATGTGTGTGTGTGTGTGTGTGTGTGTGTGTGTGTGTGTGTGTAGTTGTGTGTGTGTGTATGTGTGTGTCTCAATAAGAGGGGGACAAGCTGCTCATAAGCCTATCAGACGTTCTCAGCCCTGCAGCGCTTCCATGGTCTGCATAAGAATAAGTGCTGGAATTTCTAAGTGCTTAGACATTTTCAAGGGGCATACATACACATACACACACACATACACACACACACACACACACACTCACACACACAAACTCACACACACACACACACTAAATAAATGATACACATGCGTCTCACATACACCCAATACACCATACACTCAGAAAAGAAGAGAACAGGCAAATATATACATATGCATATGCATTACAATTGATCACACAGCCCTCCACCACACACACACACACACACACACACACACACACAATCTCATTCACGTCACTCCAAATCCACTGCACTAAATTGTTAAGTGTTCCGATTGTGTGACTCCAATTACGTTCCCCTGTTTCTCTGTATAATCCTGATGGTGCCCAATGAGCCAGAAAACATGACAGTGAGAGAGACGAGCGATGGAGAGGTGAGGGGGGGGGGGAGAGGGGAGAGAAAGAGTAAAGAGAGAGAGAGAGAGGGTGGAGAAGAGAAGAGAGAAAAGTATAGAAAGAGGGCACAAGGGAGAGGCAGGGAAGGAGTGAGAGAGGGAGAGTGGGAAAGATGGGAAGAAGGCACCAGAGAGAGAGAGAGGAGAGAGAGAGAGCAAGGAAAGAGAGAGAGAGAGGAGACAGAGAGAGAGAGAGAGAGAGAGAGAGAGGGGAGAGAGAGAGAAAGGGGAGAGAGAGAGAGCGAGGGGGAGAGAGAGGAGAGAGAGAGAGCGAGGGGAGAGAGAGAGAAAGGGGAGAGAGAGAGAGCGAGGGGAGAGAGAGGAGAGAGAGAGAGAGATAAAGGGGAGAGAGAGAGAGCAAGGGGAGAGAGAGAGAGAAAGAAGAGAGAGGAGAGAGAGAGAGAGAGAGGGGAGAGAAAGAGGAGAGAGAGAGAAAGGGGAGAGAGAGAGAGCAAGGGGAGAGAAAGAGGAGAGAGAGAGAAAGGGGAGGAGAGAGAGAGAGAGAGGAGAGAGAGAGGAGAGAGAGAGAGTCCATTTCTGCAGAGGGTGGGTGTACAGTGGAGGCGTTGAGCAGGAATTGAAGGATGTTTTCCGGCCCATAGATTGCGAAAATGGCGCTGGGCCCACTCCAGTGTGCAGTCAGGAATGGCAATCTGAGCGATGGGAAATTGGAAATTGCCATTCCTCCAGTTCCCATTCCGACTACCCCATGTCAATAAAGCCTGTTACCTCCCCCTTCTCTCCCTGACCACGCATGGTGCAGACTGCAAAAGACATACACACCAACACACTCAAGTACACACACACTCTTCACTACACACACAGAGAAACATACACACACAAACACATACACCAACCCACATAGTGTATTTTACTAAGTGTACAGTCTATATGTATTGTCCCTACATGTTGCTTTTATGACTGTGTTACTCTTGCCATTATTGTGCAGTGTCCTTGGGTGACATGAAAGGCACTTTAAATGAAATCTATTATTATCATTAATATTATTACACTGAAGCACAAGCATGCCATGCACACACACATATGCACGCACACACACACACACATACACACGCACACACAGACACATGCACACACACACACACACACACACACACACAATGCATAGTCAATGCATTCTCAACATACATTCTCCTCTCCCTACCTCTTGCATTTGAGGTGCACACACACAAGTGGAGACGATTTCCACTCGCCGCTGGCATACTGAGATTCTTTTAATTACTGAGCTCTCCCTGCAGGCTTACTTTGGAGTGAAATCTGCTCTCCAAAACTCAAGTGGTGCTTCTTTACAGAAAGTATATAGTCATAGATATGCACTATACTGAATGTTGTGCTTCATAAACATCTCTATTGCCTTCACCTGTATAACCTCGAAGAAGATTCTTTGTCAAATGACCTAGAAGTGAACAAAAGATGAACACGAAGGCTTGAGGTTTTTTTGATGTATTTCTCAAAAACAACCAAAGAAACACCACCCCACTCAGTGTCTTCTCATGGGCATCCTGCACCTGGAGAGGTTGAATGGATGCGCCGCTACCTGCAGAGGCATCGAGATCACACTCTCTGATTCACCGCGTGGAGGGAAGAAAAAAGAAGGGAAAAAAAAAAAAATAGCCGTAGTGCCGACCTTCGCTGTCGGCGCCGTCACACTGATAAGTGTTGGAGTGTGAGGCGTCGGCGGCGGCAGTGGTGGCGACGGTAGCGGCGGCGAAGACGCTGATGGGGGCGTCGTGGAAGGCGGATGGCAGGATTAGGGAGAACACTGGTTAACATGCAGAGGCGAGCGGAAGGGGGCTGAGCGCTGGATTTGGTGAGATCCGGCCACTGATACACGGCTAACAGCTCACAGGCTCTAAGACTCCTCTCTTAAACACACACGTCTCTCTGGCTCTGCTCCACCTGCACAGATGGTTCTGTGTGTGTGTTTGTGTGTGTGCGTGTGTGTGTGTGTGCGTGTGTGTGTATGTGTGTGTGTGTGTGTGTGTGTTAGTTCACAGAGATGACGTTTAGGCAAAACATACACACATACAGAGGCATAAACACAAAAGACCCCCACATACAGACATTCACCCCCCCTCCCTCCCACACCCTCCAAACCACCCCCCCAACACACACACACACACACACAAACCCAACTTGTTACAGATGTTTAAAAAGAGGTTTTGGCTGGACCCTGAATCTAGTTTAATGTCTGGGTTAATAACTACTGTTTGAACACAAAGGATACTGATCTAATCTAATTTTTAAGCACACATTGAAGAATGCAAAGCAGATTGTTGTATGTTTTGCCATGTGTGTAGCTCACAGCAATCCTCTTGTAATTCTAAACCCATTAAGAGCTTTTTTGGCACCACAATCTCTGATTTTGAAAATCAACAGTACAATATGGACATCCATATTTTTTAAGACCACATATTTAGTTACAATGTTTTAGGACAATAAATGTTAATATATGTTCATCTTTTCACAATAGATCATTGAAAAACTACATTTTTTAAGTTGTACTTGAAAATATTGAAATATGGGACATTTTTGTTGTTTTACAGACAATATTTTCAGAATTGAAGGAGGGGGACAAAGCCAATTGTGATTAGTTTGCAGCACTGTTAGTCTAATATTCTTGAGATTGTCTTCAGACAGGCTACGTCTGTATCTCTCTCTACCTTTGTTAGTGATCCATATTTGCATCTCAAAGGAAGCCCACAGGGACCATTCTTTGCATATTTACATATGATTAGCAACTTTAAATGAACATGTCAAGAGCGGCGTAGTTTTTCTTTCTGACTGCTGTGCTTGTCCAATTAACGCCGCCCGAGAACGATACAATGATAGAAAACAAAAACAATATGATATCAAACAGGGGAATGATGTTGGGGCTTTAATCACGACAAGTACAAATATTGAAATCTGACCTTGTATTTAGCTAACCCGAATTTTGAGATTTGCTTCAATGGACTGAAATTGCACAGTTTGAAACGCGGCATTCTAATTCATTTATCCTAATTCTTTATGACAATTAGAAAGCCACAAGTTTGAAGTAAGCAGTAAATATTTTCGAATTAATCCCACTTGGGGTCAATTTGTTGGAGATGAATGGCCACTAGTGACAGCTTCCCAAACGGCACATCATAGCACTGTTGACTGGAAGCCTTGAAAAAAGGGCCAAAGAGTTGACCAGGAAAAATCAAGTGATTTTTTTTTGTCAACAGTGTTTTTACGAGTGGAAGTTGTATTTATTATAATCCACTAAAAATTGTAACCTTCTGCCACAAGAATGGTCAATTATGGTGGTCGTCATGATTTTAAAGCATCTATATCACACTCAGCTTACGAATAGCCTCACACACAGACTACAGAAATGTGCATAAGTCTGATTATTAATTGGGCCGTTAGAGCAGATCTGTATTCATAGTGGGGAGCAGCTGCCCTCTCTCCAGGGTCTGTCTGAGCGCGGCGTGTCGAGAGGGGAAGTCGACTGGACGCGGCCGCCGCTCCGTGGCGGCTGAATATTAATGAAGAGGGTTAAAAAGTCACCGGTCCACACGGAGAACTTCCGCACACTGGCGCGCTAGCGCAACGTCTCCACGGGCTCATCTTCAGAAGAACCTCTTACAGTGTGTTCCTGTCAGTCATGGACTGAAAGCCCCCCCCCCCCCCCCATCTCTCTCATCATGCCTATCTATCCATCTTTCTTCTTATAACACACGCAAATCGTTGTTAAACCCAGAAAAAGTCAAGCCATCCCCGCGACAGCTTTCAAGTGTAGTGTTTAATCAAACAGAGAAAGCTGGCCTCAACTGTAAAATGAAACAGTGAGAGGATAAAACAGCCTACCGACAGCAGTGTGACAAAAGAGCCGAATGTTCTCTTTTCGGCACGTGCCATTGTAATGATGGCACAGAAAGTGGGAAAGGTAGAACTCGGGGAGCACCAACTTCCAATCATGAAGTGTCTGTTTTATTTGTTTGGAATTTTTGACTATTTAAAATACAAAAAAAATATATATATAGATCAATCACCAACCACCAAACTTTAATCACCTGCCAATGTCTTATTCAACTGCTTTTCATAGCTTAGTCTCTCAAATGATGGGGTGGTGCAAACAAGTTCTTTGAAGAAAATACAGAATGCTTTAAAAAATAGGAAAATGTCAAACCCAGTTTGCCGGAGCACTGTCTGTGAGGCATATTTCACTTGAAATGTCGCTGTCTTGCATTTTAAGAGCCTCAAAGAATGTGTCATTTTAACTGCAGGTGAGGTTTAGACTGACTGTGGAAGAATTACTAAGCAGTTGACAGCCATGTGTCAGTAGACATGTGAATCTTCTCGGTCCTGAAATGTAAGATGACATTCAGGCAGGCAGTATGTAGCAGTTGTAGCAGTATGCCTAAGGCCTGTTTAAAGCAATACCAAAGAACTTTTCCTTTGTCGCACGCACGCTATTTGTTTATCCAGCTCCGGCTTTGCAAATAACGATGTCCACAGACAAGGTAGAATATGTTGCATGATTTTATGAAAGTTTGATGTATTGCGACATCATGCAAGTCAAATTTGTAGTTTCTTATGTCTCATTCCATCGAACTACAGATCCGCTACCCAATCTGGCAAACTTACGAGTTAATGACTGTTACGAGTTAATGAACCACTGAAACAATTTTGGAAACATTATTTTAAGGTACAAAAACTCTTTGGTGTTGCTTTAAATATGCCATTTATATGAAAAGAATACTTACAATAATGTAAACAAGCAACCCCCCCCCCACACACACACACACAGTGCTCTCAGTTTAATGTCCATCTTCTGTTATTCATAGGGCTCTTCCTTATTTAAGGAAATACGCTTAACAATTTAAAGTTTCTCAAGGTGCACACATTAAGCTGGAAACGCAAAACACAAGCACACTCTTCATTGGACTTATATACCTCAGGAGGACATGGATAAATATATTTTATCTGAAGCCTGGAAATAAACTTCTTTATTAAGTCACTTGATATTTAGCTGGTTAAACTGACGGTAATCAACTGGTTGAGGCAAACCATCCCAATAGAAATCTGCATATTTTATTGTGGAATCGTCACCGAAAAGAGGATAGTGGTCTGTGATCGGCCAGTTAGAAGAACATCAGAGACAGCCTAAAGGGTTGTTATGAAACATGATGTCCTTTTTACTTGATGTTTGGCGACGTTGAGCATTACATTTTCCTTTATAGCACCACGGTCTGCCCCCTCTTTGATTTCTCCTTGAAGCATACTCAGGTTCAGAGCTTTGAAAGGCCACCGATGAACATCTTAGCTGGGAAAAGGCAAAAAAAAGCCCCCATACGACAAACAGCATCTGACACGCTGACAAACTCACTGTACGGCTGAACGGGTCACCATCTCCCAAACACAGAGAGAGAAGACCTCTCCCCTCATGTTTTTCTCTTCCCTCCATTGTCACAGAAATACTGTTTCTTTCCTCTATTCTTCTCCCTTCTTTATTTAAAGAGGATAAACAGCTCAGGTAAATGCTGAAGGTTGCCCCTTGTAGGTAAGCGATAGAAACTAAGCCCAAGGCAATGGAGAGATTTAATAATAATGAACAGAGATGTTTTTTTTTTAACTGCTTGGTTCTCGTAGCCACAAAACGGCCTTCTTTCATTGACTTCTTCAATATTCCACACACACTTCCATGGTCTTCTGTTGGGGAACTATAGCCTATAAGTAATACATGAGAAGGACCATGGGCAAAGAATTTAAAAACGCAGTGAACCCCACCTTCATCGGAGACTCAGTGGCGTGGATAGTGGCGTGTTTCGAGAAGGTGACTAAAGGTGACTCACTCATACAGCAAGAGAAAAAAATGAAAACTCGCTCATCAAAAACACCTCTCGTTTATACTTTTTAATGTGTGTGTCGTTTTGAGCAAACTGCTCCTCTTAAGACTGCTTTTACTGATTCAAAATGGTTGCGATCTTAATTTCATACCACAGCAACGCACCTGATTTTGATATGCATAATTAAAGCTCATCTTACAAGACAAGACAAGACAAGATAATCTCATTCAGGACTAATATTATTCATCAACCATTCTTACGAAGAATTGTGTTCGTAAAACCCACTTACGCAGTTTTTACGAAGATTATGGCATTCACCAATGAATGTGTTCTTGTTAGGTAAGAAGAGCACTCTTACTCCCATTTGAGAACTGACTTGTTTGTGCAAAATCAATGGGTATTGCATTTTCATCATATCGGCAAGTGTAATATAATAGAATTTAAATAACAACTATACATTTTGTAATTTATGATATTTTTGAATAAAATATTATGGTAACACGGTAAGGGTACAGTACATGAATTGTCATGAATTCATGTATGAATTAATTCATGATTTATGCATTACTTCATTCCTTTATATCTTATGAATCATCAGGAATTTACATGAGTTCATAGTCTCTCATTAATCACCTCATGCATGAACAACACATCAACTACGGTGGGTCCATCATTATGATTTATGATTTCTTAAGCATGATCATCATGATTACATGTATGTCAGGTTAATTACTCATGAGTTCATCATGTTTGTGGCCCCTCAACTAAAGTGTGAACAATGGCATGTGTTTAGAGAACTGCACAAGTTGTGTTCAAATCAGAATTTGAGTAGTGATGACTACATTTTTGGCAGAACAATAAATCATCATGATCATTCTTAATAAATCATAAATCATAATGATGTGCTCACCATACTTAATGCTTTAGTTAATGTGTTGTTCATGTATGAGGTCATGAATGACAGACTATGAACTCATGTAAATTCCTGATGATTCATGAGATATTAAGGAATAAAGTAATACATTAATCATTAATTAATTCATGCATGAATTCATGATAATGAATGTACCCTTACCGTAAAGTGTTACCAATATTATAATTATTTTTTTAATAAAGTAAATTCCACTATTTTACAAAGCATTAAGGTATTTTGAAATAAATAAACAACAAATAACACTTTTTCACTTTTTATACTAACTACTAAATATAACAACTATTTACTGTCAATTCCTGCAGCAGTGCTTTCACTTCAAAGCATGTGTCATATACGGTAATCAAAATGTCTTGCTCATGTAGTGTATAATATACGGTGAAAGCTGGTGCCTCAGCCTCAATTTGTGTGCACACGGCCATGCAGTATTATGCCCTTTTATGGGGATCGACAGGGCATTTACCTATGCTAATTAAGAACAATCACATCCTGTCAACTTAAGAAGAAATGGGATTCAGCATGATAAGAACAAAACTGCGAACGATTCTGAGGTTTAAGAACACCTTTGTGAATCTGCCTAAGAGTTTCCGTAGGACCCTTTTAAACACACAGTTAAGAAAATTCTTAGGAAGATATTGGTGAATGAGGCCCAATGTTGCCTGTCCTTTGTCCTTCCTGCCACGGCCTCTCCTCCACGTTCATGTAGCAGTTTAATTCAGCATTCTCGTAGACCTTCAAATCTCCCTAAAACTTTTTCTTTTTATAAGTGCCAATTTGTTTTTTTCTTGTGGTTTTCACATTCTGCTAGAATCTGTGATAATCTATCTTTGTTGCTGAAGTTTTCAGCCAAACGTTTCTTTTGTGCATTAATCTCCTGTCTTACCTTGGCAAGTTGGGTCTTGGTCCCCTGTATAGTGTACACACTCACACACTCTCTCCCTCCCTCCCTCACTTTTCAATTAGTTTTTTACACAGTATTATCTCGTGCTTGGACATTGTTCTCCAACTGTCCCTGAAAGGCTATTTTGAAACAAGAATCTGCTGTAACACTATGTTTCTCTGTCTACCTCAAGTGCATCAGTAATGTGTCAAATTGAAGGCTGAATGTGTCCGTATGTGCACGCATTCACACACATTAAAAAAAAAAAATGTAGCAGAGGAGCTATTCAACACACTCATCCTTTTCCCTAGCTACATTGTTTACATGTATTTGAAAAGAGTAGCAAAGTTCCTCTGATTGTGAAGTGTTCACTTTGGCAGAAAAGTTTTAAAAGTGATTAGGAGAAAGCGGCAGAAGGACATACCTAACAGATGAGACCAAGTATGAAAGAGGGAGGGAGATGGAAAAAGTGAGATTGAAAAATTGAGATGGAATATAGAGAAATAGAGAAAGAAAGGGGTGAGAGAGAGAAAATAGAGGAGAGGCACACACACACACACATATACAGTATATACTGTATAAAGAGAGAGACAGAGAGAGAGAGAGAGAGGGAGAGACGGCTCAGTGGTATAGCTAGAGGACGACTTCTCTTTTACTCTCTCTTCATCTCTCTCTCTCTCTCTCTCTTTCACTGAGTGGTGTTCTTTGCTGTCCCCTCAGGAGCGTTGTAAATTCATGAGGTGGGAACTCTGACTTTGACACTGTAAAAGTTTCATTAATTTGGATTATTCCGTTTGTCTTTGTGGCTCAGAATGAAGATCAGTCCAAGCATCGGGAGGGATTTCTTTTAATATGTACATTTAATAATACTTTAAATTACAGCCAGGAAATTCCAGGGTAAGTACTGGATTACTAAGTTATCACAAACAATAAGCAGTAAATATAAGGATATTGATAGTGGATCTAAATGGTTATTAGGGACCGTTCGGTATTTATGAAATGGACCACCGGAAGAAAATAGGGGAGGGCCATGTCTTTTTATTCTTTGTTGAGGGGAGGGTCACCCATTTTTTTTTATTCTAGGAGGGAGGGTCACCCAACTTTTGTATTCATGAAAACAGCAATATTTGGGCCGTCGCCCATGGCCTCGCGTCTGATGGGCCTCGCACCTGGCCAAAGATGACATTAAGCGTTTATTCTTCATTAACGCCTATTGTAGCCTAAGCAAAAAGCTTAACGTGGCTTAATGTCCTAAAACAACAATCAGTGATCACCAAATTTCTCTCATATTGTTATTGTCTCATAATCACTAAGAATCTTTAGGTTACCTGACGTGACAGCATGTTTCTTCAATCTCCTTCACTGACACATAAGGCTTAACGTCCCAAAACAACGATCAATGATCATCAAATTTCTTTCTGATATTGCTCCTCATAACCATCTATAAAAATCTATCCCGAAGTTTTTTTTTTTTTTTTTTGGAGCACGTCCGAATCCCAGTACATAACGCACTGTAGGCTACCTCACAATAGGCTCGAGATATAATTCAAAAGGGGACAGATAGGCCTAGGCTACTGCACTTAAAACTTAAAAAGATGAACTTTCCCGAACATTTAAATTGCGATCAGTGACTGGCATCGGGTGAACGAAGCTTTTCAAAGTTGAACAGGCTATTAAAAACTATTTGTGCATCTCCATGTCACAGGAGAGACTAGTGGGCTCGCCCTTCTTTCAAAAAGACGTTAGGCTATAAGCCTACCTGCAAGCTGGCCTATGATTTCATGGCTGAGTTTGCGGCAAAGTAAGCAAAAAAATGTTTTTTATTCTGAGTCAAGATATGGCGAGTCAATGTAATTTATTTGTCCAAGTATTTAGCCTACAGACCAGTTTCCATAGTGCACATCTTATCAATATTTTGAATGTCGAGTCTGCTCATTGACAAATAGCGTTCAGCACAATGATTGATGTCCAATGAATTCCCCCTGTTAAAGTGCCAGAGATGGCAAAAGTACTCACTTAGTAGAAGTACAAATACTTGTGTTAAAAAATACTCTGGTACAAGGATACAAGGATACAAGGAAGTTTATTGTCACATGCATATAGTTACTGGAAGTAAGAAATGCAGTGAAATTATGTCTGGTGTCAGCCTATTTGTGCATTAATGGGGGGGGGGGGGGGGTAAAAAGTGCAGTAGAAGAGGGGTTTAGTAGATTAAGTGACAAGGGCTGCATAAAAAAGGTGGGGGAGGATTGGGATTGGGTGGGGGGCACCAACAAGGAGCACCCAAAGCAACAGGGGCAAGGAAAAACTCCCTTACCAAGGAAGAAACCTTGGGCAGATCCACGGCTCAAGGGGCTAACCCAACTGCCAGGGGTCTTGGTGTGTGTGTTGGGGGGATGACAGGGGAGATGGGATAGTGTGCTGTGTATGTGGGGAGAGGGCAGTGTGCAATATGTGTGTTGGAGAAGCAAAGTTGGTAAAAGTAGAAGTACTGATTTAACGTATTTACTCAAGTAAAAGTAACAAAGTACAGGCTTGGAAATTTACTTAAAGGAGAATTCCGGTGTGATATTGACCTAAAGTGTATTGAAACATGATACCGAGTGTGAACGTATGTCTCATAGCCCATCTCGGCTTGTCCCCTGCACTCAAATCTTGTGCTAGTTAGCCGATGCTACCAACAGCTTTTTCAATAGTGGTGCTTCGGCATCGGGCTAGCCATGCAAATAAATCACTGTTTTACACCCTCAAATTTTTCAATCAACTGTTTTACGAGGCTCAATGTATCTCCACACTTCATTGGTAGACTTCCGAGGGCCCTGACATTTAAAACGAGACATTGAGAACTCTGAAAAAGCACTGGTAGTTTACTTGGATTCCAGTTGCTGCTACTGGAAGAAACTGGAATCCATGCATTTCCACTGAATTATTTTTGGAATCTGATCCCTTATCATACCTGTTCATTCTTACTCGTTGCTCGACTTATCGTGACTAAATTCAAGATGGCTGCAAACACTAAACTTCGTGAAGATACTGTCTGTAAAAATCGTCTTGTAAGTAAACTACCAGTGCTTTTTCAAAGTTCTCAATGTCTCGTTTTAAATGTCAGGGCCCTCAGAAGTCTACCAATGAAGTGTGGAGATACATTGAGCCTCGTAAATGGGTGTAAAACAGTGATTTATTTGCATGGCTAGCCCGATGCCGAAGCACCACTATTGAAAAAGCTGTTGGTAGCATCGGCTAACTAGCGCCAGATTTTGGAGTGCAGGGGACAAGCCGAGATGGGCTATGAGACATACGTTCACACTCGGTATCATGTTTCAATACACTTTAGGTCAATATCACACCGGAATTCTCCTTTAAAGTATAAAAGTAAAAGTAGTCTTGTGAATGACAACCATTTTTTATGCAACGGTACCTGGACCATACAAATGTTACTAGAGTGCAAGAGTGCCAGTCTCTCTTTTTAAATCTTCCCATAACCTGTTGGGCCATTTCTAGGCCCCCCCCAACATTGCACTGCCTACTTCAGAGGGCAGTGTGTTCTTTTGGCCTACCATCAAATGCTGGACATCTTTAGAAAGCTAAGATCCTGTAGTTTCTTAGAAAGCACTGGCACATAGTTAAAGAGCCTATAAAATATTGTTTTTTCTTTCTGCCGGATAACAAGCTTCTCTGAACTGACCACATTTCAGCCCTGTAGGTCACTTGATATGATTTTAGAAACACAACTGAGCCCTAGCACCAGGTCTTGCGAAGCTGTGTGCAAAAGTAGATCAAGAATGAAAAATGAGTACTTTAGACCATTATTTGCCAAGGTATGCTCATGCGTTTTGTAATGCCCTGGAAACTCCCCAAAATGCATACTGACAATAAAAGTATGCATTTCTGAGGTTTCTTGTAGACTATTTGGATTGTATGTCAGGTTCTGATATAGAATGACTAAACAAAATGGAATAATTACACAAAAGTCTCTATTTTTGCATTTTCTTTGTTGGCTTCATGGGTGTGTATAAGATGGACTATATATCTGCACAACTAATATTGGATAAAACAACACAAATATATAATTCCTATGGATTTCTGTGAATATTTCAAGACCAGGAATATAGTGGTAAAATAAGAGGTGGGTAAACTATGTATTCTGTGATCATGGTAAGGTGGACTGCGCCATGTGGTATCAGATTTTTAGAAAAAGCATTCAGAACATGTTTGATGATGGTGGAGGTTATTGTCCAATGTTTATAACAATACATTACATTACATTACATTTGGCTGACACATTTTTAACCAAAGCGACTAACAACATGGATAACAGTTTAAGTTTTAAAGCAATTCTCAACAATTTTAGGACAATTTAAAAAAAATGGTAGAGTACAGTAAGAATAAGTGCATCAGTGAGTGCTGTTTTTAACAGTTACGTGTCAGTTCAAGACGGCTGGTAAGTGCTAGGATCGGCAAGACTTGTTGCAACTTAAAATACAAGTGGTATTAAGTGGTTCATAGAGTGTTGATGAGTGTGCATATTGTTTTTGTGGATAATACAGTGTGATTTTTAAATATTAACAGTTGTAACTGGTGAATAAACTCTTTTGAGAGGTGGATAAACTGTTTACTTGCGTTTAGCCTCCACTACATCCCTGTTCAAGACCCAATGCTGCATACTTATTGCTAAGGATATAGGCTACACTGCAGCTAGAAGTTAGGGAAGCACCAAAGGCGAGGAGAGGAGGAGGGCATTTTTGACTAAATTGAATTGAGACATACTACAACATGCTAACGTTAACGTTACTACCATCAAGCTGCAATGATTTGCCGCGAATGAATGCCGCCCAAATCTGTCGAGTCATCTTGAAGTGGTGCGTCAAGTGCAACGTAGGCTATATTCCCATCCGCGAAAAATAATAACGGCTCCACTGAAATTATTTCAAACTAAAGTAACGAGCCAGGGCCCACTTTCCCGATAACGACGGAGACACGCTCTTAAGAGGGTTTTCTACGATTCATCTCATGATCGTTCGTTTGGTATTTCCGACTGTTTCTCGAACATGCTCGTAGCGTGAACGCACGTGCCTGCTCTTAAGATGCTCTTAAGGGGAGCTGTCCATGTTAATAGTTCTGAAATATCCTCTAATTTGATGGTGATGTCAGGTGACTGCACGTCACAGCTAGGCCTACCATTCAAACATCGGATCTACAAAGTAATTCACATCAATACGAAAATAGAAACACTTTGACATCTGCATGTACGCCTCCCAAGTAGGCTAGGTTATATACCACACACAGACATAAATAATTGTAATTATTTAAGATTAGATTGTTGCACCATGCAATAATTTTTCGCAGTGTCACTTAAGAACACGTTTGAAGATAAGAAAGAAGTCGAGTAAGAAAGTGAGGAAATGTGTAGGCTTAGATTTTGATGCAGTAAAGACTAAACCACATGTTCCTTTCTCTGCTTTTACCTCATAGGCCTAATAAAATATAGCCTTCACTTAGCAAAGATAATGGCAAACTATTCTGGCAACATCTCGTTTCATAACTGATTGCATTTTTGTCCGCTTTTCATCACATTATTATGACTATTAAATGTAGGCTCTGCTATTTTGCACGTTAAAATCTGATTCATTCCAGGTAAACACAATAAAGAATGGGAACGTAAGTTGGATTATGTATTCTAAGTTGTAATTCCTCTGTATGTCTTGTTGGTGACCTCAGTGAGAAGTACTGTTAAGACGCTCTTAGCCGTTAACGAGAACTCTGGAGCACTCGTAGATCTACGAGTGTTTTCACTACGCTCTTAAGCTACGATGGTTTCGGGAAACAGTCGGTAAATCTTAAGACGTTCGTAAGAGGGACTTTACGACGCTCTTAGGCTTAAGATGCTTTCGGGAAACTGGGCCCAGTTTTGTAAAATGTAAGGAGTAGAAAGTACCGATATTCGTGTTAAAATGTAAGGAGTAAAAGTAAAATGTCGCCTCAAAAATAAATAGTAAAGTAAAGTAAAAATATCTGAAAAATCTACTTAAGTACAGTAACGAAGTATTTGTACTTCCTTACTTCCCATCTCTGTAAAGTGCTTTGTTACACTAGTTTGGTTTCGTGATGTAGCCTATGATAAACGGCTTATGGCCAAATAGCCTATGTGACTCAGCTAATGTTATAGGCTATACAATTCCCCCTCTTAGACAAGCTGGTGTAGCCTATTAGCCTACTATTAAAATGCACCGACAAGTAGGCTACGTGTAGTAGGCTATCGCATGATTTCATGCACGTAAGTGACCTGTCAAGTTCGCGACGGCCCTGCAGCTCCTCCTAGAGTCAGCGGAAAAAAAGTTCAAGTATGTTTCGGTCCCGGTGATTATTTGTGAAATTGTGCAAACGGCAGCCTTTTCAAGGCATTTCAAGGAAGGAGTGGTAGCATGCAAGCTCCCTAATTGACCCAGTACAGAAGGCATCAATACATTGTTGGGGAGGGTCATGCGTTTTTTTCTCAATCACTTTGCAGGGTCATAGAAAAATTTCTTGCTGGCGAGGGAGGGTCACGTCTTTTTTGACTAACGCTCCCAAAATAAACGCCCCTTAAATAAATAACGAACAATCCCTTAATGGGTAATTTAAGTCACATCAAGTCACTTTATTAATATAGCACATTTTAAAACAACAGAAGTTGATTCAAAGTGCTTTACCATTGAGGCAGTTAGGAGTTGACAATACGGGAATACATTTTGATGAAATGGTCCTACTAGGCAGGGGTAAGAAAAGAAATAAAAATCAAGTAATGCATAAAATATCATATCAAGAATTGTAAAAAGTTAAATAAATAAGTAAATAAATAAGTAAATACAATACGAAATACCAAAAGGTGAAACAGAGATATTTCCTAAAAACATAAAACATTTAAATAAGAGAGGGTCTAAGATTGAATCTTTGGGAACGCCACATTTGATGAAAGATGAGCAGCAGGCACACAGCATTATCAAAGACTGTTCTCACCCCAACCACAGACTGTTCAAGGAGAAGCTTCAAGAGCTCCACACACTCCAAAGCAGCTTGCAGGCGTAGAAAGAGAGACAAAGTAAAACAAGTAGCTGATGAAGAAAGTAATAGGCCAGTCAATCTAGACCAAAAAGACAAAAAATTTGCAACAGAAATGTCTCATAGTTTTTATTGGTCCTAATACCCTCCTGAATCATATACTAAAAGTCTACCGCCATAGATGGAGTGGAACATATTTTTTTCGAGATTAAAGGCCAAAGTTGTGTCCAACATTCTAAGTAAATTGAGTAGAATAGGGGAACATTTGCAATTAATAGCTATCACTATAAAACTTCTCCAGTTGATTAGTGACATCATACCAAAGAAAACATGTGTTACACGTTTTTGAGATTTTATGTTTATTATGCAAATTAGGCATTTATTCATAAAATGTACCATAATTTGCATATATTACAAAACACACAATCTGAAAATTGGATGAAGCCAGATTAAAAATGTATTGTTTCATTATGTTGAGACAATACAGAAAGTCAAAATTAAAGAAGGGACTGTGGCTATATGTTTCTCAATCATCCCATACATTTGAAAATATTATTTAGAGTCAGATGTTTTTGGTATAAAATGTAGAAAATATCAGGCTATTGAAAATATATCAACATAACTACTCCCTAATCAAACACAAAATATAGATAGAAAGAAGTAATGAATAGTTTACAGTATGTAGGTGTTACTGAAGTGGATATTTCTCCTCCACAGTGTATGGAAACCTAATTTTGAGAAAACACCCTTTAAAGATTATAGTGAAAGGGAATACATTTTTCACCGGAAACCACTATTAACAGACAAGTCACTGATTTTGAAATCTGTAAATAGACAATACTGTACGTACCCAAAACCACAACTCAAGAGACAGATGTAGAAGAGAAAGCTCAGAAGGCCCTTTAATATACAAAATAGAAGGCAGGCCATAACTTCTTTTCTTTTCTTCCAGGCTTACAGTATTAGAAACAAACAAAACCACCAACTATGGGTAACGCTTTAGAATAACATGTGCTTATTATGTATTAAGAGTGCATAATAAGCAGTTAACAATTCATTACAGTGCTAACAGCTAGTTAACTGTCATCCTTTAATAACATTAACTAACTGTTAACATGCAATCTAAAGCAAGGACCATGTAGCCTATAGCTCCACAAGCCCGACCTTCTATCTCTATATATCTACTGTAGCCTATCTATCTATCTAGCTTGGTTTAGCTGTGAGAAATGCATCTTCAAAATTGCTGCAGCAAGCAGGACTTAAACCCCGGTCTCCTGCGTCATAGAGTGACCTCTTACTTACTGAACTACATTCTTATTTGTGTTTATGAAGAACATGATCATGTTGATTCTATATACCAATAATGTTCTACATCATACCAGCTATGCTTTTTACAAATATGTCTCTTATGGAAAAGTGGTGTTTAATTTCCATAATCTTTGTTCAATGAACGCATAAAACAGTTTGTCAGCAGTCAAAAGACATTATGCCAGCTTTGTATGTAGTTTGGTTACCTAGCAACCGAGGCTTAAAGACAAAGTGGGTGCGTTCAAAGTCGCAAACATAGGCGAACGTTCGCACTTGATTTGAAACATGTTTTAGTTTGCAAAGTCGCAACAGAGGCGAACATTTGTGGTCTGTTCCTGCATTAATTAAACACCACTTTTCCATCAGAAACATATTTGTAAAAAGCATAGCTGGTATGATATAGAATATTATCGGTATATAGAATCAATATATGTTCTTCAAAAACACAGATAGGAGTGTAGTTCAGTAAGTAAGAGGTCACTCTATGACGCAGGAGACCGGGGTTCGATTCCTGCTTGCTGCAGCAATTTTGAAGGTGCATTTCTCACAGCTAAACCAAGCTAGATAGATAGATAGGCTACAGTAGATATATAGAGATAGAAAGTCGGGCTTGTGGAGCTATAGGCTACATGGTCCTCGCTTTAGATTGGGGGGCTGCAAAATTTACTACAAATAGGTAAGAAAGCGTACCTCTTTGTCTTATACACCAGTAACAAGCATTAACAAGCTGCTTGTTAACACTTACAACTGTTAACAAATATGCTTGTAAGTAACTTAAAAGGCTGCTTATTAACACTTACAAGCTGCATGTTAACAGTTAGTTAATGTTATTAAAGGATAACAACAGTTAACTAACTGTTAGTAATGAATTGTTAACTGCTTATAATGCACTGTTAATACCTAATAAGCACATGTTATTTTAAAGCATTACCATAGATTTGACTCTGTGGCAACAACAAAAAAGTTCTAATATTAAAACGTTTCAGTCTGAGGTCATTGAGAGAATCTGCTCATTTGCCTTTGTAGATCGTTTTTATAGTAAGGTGACTGACAGCAAAACAGCTATCCACCCTCGCAACTTGCCAACATCTTCATCTGCTATATTTCATAGCTTTAGAGTGAACCATCAAGTTCAAGAATTGGTGGGAAACTTGCTACCACCAGAGGAATGGGGCTGGAAGATCCAAGACTCATGCCTCATTCCTGTCCATACTGACCAGGACCCTGCACCCAGGGGCGGAGTGGGGCACTAAAATCCACCGGGAAAATTCTGTCGGTGCTCGGGGAGCAGTGAGGGGTTAGGTGCCTTGCTCAAGGGCACTTCAGCCGTGCCTACTGGTCGGAGTTCGAACCAGCAGTCCGAAGCCTAAAGTAAGTGATGAAGGTGATGAAAACGGTGATTTTTGTAACGGCTGTTATGATATCCAAACTTGGCACGAAATACTTCGTCACTGTAACTATGATGATGTTTCCAGATTGTAGGATGTTGTAGGGGGAATGCAGATTAAGGGTTAAATTGACAAGTCTAAACTAAACTGTGAGATATGCACACAAGGCAAATTTGTTCAGAGCAGGAACAGAGAACCAGATACACGAGCAAAAGCAGCACTTGAGCTCATAAACACAGATTTGTCCGGTCCTCAGTAGTGTCTAGTTAGCTGTAGTGGATATACTGTGATGCAGTAGTTACCTGTAGTGGTAATGTGATCAACCCCACATGTTAATTCATTCAGATGGATGTTAAGAAATCTAGGAAACAGGCCACAGTTGCGTTATCAACATGTGAGGCTGAATATACAGTATGGTGCTGGCTGCAACCACTTAAGAGAGTTTGTACCTTGTACAGTTGATGAATGGGATGGAGAATGATTGTCAATATGCACCACTAGTGATGATTTTGGAGGATAATCAAGGTACAATTGCCTTATCCAAAGATCCAGTGTCCCACCAGAGGAGCAAGCACATATATATTAGGTATCATTTTGTTTGTTCAGCAGTTAATGGTGGCAAAGTGATGATTGAATACTGTCATACAGTTGATATGGTGGCTGATGTTATGACTAAGCCAATGACAAAGTTCAAGATGTGAAATGTATGCTTAGTATGTAAGCATCTAAGCTCCATCAAGGTATGGGATTGTCTCTGTTAGACAAAAAATTGTTAGGATATTGTGAGAGTTGAATACATGTGATTTATACAGCATGAGCTCAAGGGAGGTGTTAACAGTGATCTCATACGTCATACGTTGTGCGTAATGACTTATATAAATGATGGTGCACAAATAAAGATGTTCTCTTTTCCGGCCTATAACTGACGTGAGCAGTTATTGCCTCCCTGAATGCTAAGTTAACTACACGCAACGAAAATGGCTGCGCCAACAAAAAAAGACCGGGGAATGGGAGACGAGGAATGGTATACCAGACTTAAAAAGCATGCCAACACTGACCGGATTAGACCATTAACATCTTGCCTGCTAGCATCACGCTTAAAAGTGTTGATTTGACATGGAACTATACTCTCATTCTGGTGTAATAATCTGCTGCAGCTCAAACTTGCTGCTGGAAGGCCAACACTTTCATTTTTACCAGCACCAGTTGTAAAGGTCATGTAAAAAAAGCCATAGATTAGATGCATTACATTAGATACTGTTTTTAGAATTGATTTAGATTAAGTGTTAGTATAATTTGTATTTTTGTAATTTGTTTTATAGTATATTTTTATATATTGTATTTAAGTGTTAGTTAGTATAATTTGTATTTTAGTATATTTAGCATATTCTTTATCTTCTACTGTCCTTATTGCTTAGTTGTGTTTTTATATTATATACTTTTATTACTCTTTCTGCTGTTAAAGAATGTGTTTGTGTTGTTTGTATGCTGCTGAGACCTTGAATTTCCCCTGGGGATCAATAAAGTATCTATCTATCTATCTATCTATCTATCTATCTAATCCATGTGTATACAGGCCAATCCATGTCAATCCATGTTTATACAGGTCACGTAAAAGCTAATCCATGTCAAAACAAATCTTTGTAGATCCACAGTAGACCATGTACATGACCTGTATACACATGGATTGGCTTTAACCAGCATAGCAACCGCATTATTTAGCATAGTAACCACCATACTGTATTAGTGGGGTCGTTTAAGGCTCAGTCATTTCAAATTTGTGTTAAAAGTTTGGTTTTCACTTCCAAGTTGAAGTTTAGGGTCTATAGAACAATTTGAGTCCAAGTGTCAAACACACAGATAAAAAATGGCCTCTGGGGGGCGCCGTAAAATATATAAACTGCTACAACTTTTCATTAGATTATCCAATTTTAACATATGAGGTATGTATGGATTCAGAATTAAAAGGAGAAACTGTTCTTTTGTGCTTTTTTTTAGATAAAGGGTGGAAATGCCCTCAAAGTTGCAATGAAACATAATTTTTAACTAAATTCTTTGATGCAACAGTTGCTTTTCTGGACCAGTGAGTACCTTTGGGTAATTTTCTGCGGCACACCTGATGATCTCTCACGGCACATTAGTGTGCCCTGGCACTGTCGTAGGCCTAATCCCTTGCATTGCCACAAACAAACATTAGGCCTATGATATCCCATGCATGATAGATAGATAGATAGATAGATAGATAGATAGATATACTTTATTGATCCCTAGGGGAAATTCAAGAAATGAAAATGTTCATGTAGTCCAGGCAAAGTAAGGTCTGACCCAAAACTTATTGCAACAGAATTTATTTTCACATTTTTATATTTCAATTGGTGATTTAAACACCATAGTAAAAGTCCATGAAAATCCAGTTGGTGGTAATATGTTAAAATGAGGGTTGTTTTATGCATTATCTTTCAGTAAATACTGACAAAAATTGCATTAGAATGTTGTAGAATAAGCATTCTAGAATATCTGATTTTTAGAATATTGCATTGTTGAGGAACATTCTTTTATTTTCAAAGAGTTAGTACATTTCTCATGCTTACTTCAGACTGGTTTGTTGCAAAATTGGTGTCTATTTTTACATGTTGGCCCTTTGAATCAATGGAAATGGTTGTTGACGGGGATTGACTGATAGACTGTCTGTCCAATCAGAGGGGCCTGTATGATGCCTCTTTACTTTGTACAATTTTGGCTAAAACAGTAGACAGTATGTTTATGTAAGTCAATGAAGATAAATTGTAAAGGTTGAAGATGGGGTTGAATGGGGGTTTCTGGGCTATAGGGCCAGATACAGTAATAGCGGTATTAAACCGATGATGTATCATCTTGAGGGTCACCAAGTCCCCAAAAAGTCTTCAAAAGTGACCTCACTCCTAATAGCTTATTTAGAGGGCATGCAGGTAAAAGCCTGTCCAGCCATTTAACTACTAATGTAAACGGCAAGAGTTACTGAATGGTACAGTGACTTTGTCTGGAAGTGTGGTCTATTGTCAGATGAAATGAAGATTTAAATGTGTTTGGTGTACATAGAAGAATGGCTATACTGAAAAGAACCCCATGCCTAATGAGAATTATGGTGGAGGGGCTGTGCTATTGTGGGGCTGTTTTTATTCACAAAGGCCTTGAGAACCTAATTAAGGTGCATGGTGTCATGAACACCAAGAAAAACCTGAACATTTTCAAAGGAAATCTGCCAATCTCTGCCAAGACACTAAAAGTTGGTCATGATTGGATCATTCATCAGGTCAATGAACCAAAGCAAATGTCCAGATCAAAACAAATATTGTTTGCTGAACACAAAATCATGCTCCAGACATTGCCATCTCAGTCCCCTGATCTAAACTCCATAGGAAAACAGTGGGGTGAGTCAAAGAGGAGTGTGGACCTAAGAATCTGGACGATCTGGGGAGATTTTGTAAAGACGAACGGTCTTAAATCCCTTGCTTTGTATTCTCCAACTTTATGGGGTTTTATTGGCAAAGGGGAGGCTTAAGAAGTTATTACAAGCAGGGGTGCCAATAATTGTGAGCAATGTGTTTATGTTACAAATATTTATTTCTTTATGAGATTTTCCTTTTTCTCCAAATAAATTTGCTTCCCTTCAAGGTTGGATTTTTCCTAATTTCTTTCATTGTGAGATTACAATAAATCACCAACAGATTGTTTTTAACCGAGGTGCCAATAATTCGGGAGGGTACTGTATATAATTGCTATAATTATTGCTATAATTTTAAACTATATTTTCTGATTCAAAGCTGAACAACTGAACAACAGCTGAACTACAGCTATAAAACTGACTAAAAGCTAGATTCATGTCAATTCAGGTTGGTTTTTACAAAGTTAAATTGTGTTTTGTTTTATAAATCATGATATTGAATTATGCAGTGCAAGATGCCTCAAAGACAGTAGACAAATGCAGAAAGGAAGCCACAAAAGGCAGTGGATCTCTCTCTCTCACACACACACACACACACACACACACACACACACACACCACACATACAAACAAATAGATAAAGATTTCACCTGGTGGGGTAAATGATCTATATACTATAGTATGATGTAGTTTGTTGTAAGATTCCCTGTTGAATTTTGTTTCAATATGGGTCGCTATAATTTAACGGATTGAACTGTAAGTTATGCTGACATATGTTTATAAATCTTGTTTCGTGTGCCCCTTTTTCAATTTGAGCCCCTGGCCCACTAAAGGTCTCTGCACGGCCCTGATATAGAGAGCTAGGCAATGCCCATGATGATGACTGAGCTGTGTAATGGGTCCGTTGCCTACTTTAGGCTATCATGACTACTTCATGACTACCTAAAACCGTCTTTATTCAGAAACTGTGTCATTGGTCATTGATTTATGTACTCAAAAATAGCCCTCTAGCCTTTTTCACAAGCCTGTATTACGCAATGGGTTCCTCAAAATTCCACGCACACTATTATTGATTTACTTTCTTCCAGATATAAAGTTCTTTTGTGATTTTTTTGTGAATAAAATGATGGCTTGATTGAAAAAAGTTGGTACTCATGATCCTAAATTCATAAACTCAAAGTTGCAAGTTGGGTGCTTAATATCGCATCGGCTTTATGCAGCCATATTTGTGTATGGGTATCCTAGGTATCTTTGTGCTTCAGGGATATTCTGAACAACGATCTTAAATCGATTTGAGTGATTACCCAGGCTTTATTTACAATAACTTTAAAAATTATGTTTCAGTGCAACTTTGAGGGCATTTCCACATTTTGCTGTCCATGGGCTAAAAATGTGTTTATTATAAAGTGTGTTTTTAATCTGGTAACCAAATGCTTAGCTCACCCGTTTCTCCTTTTAATTCTGAATCCATACATACCTCATATGTTATATTTGGTTAAACTAGTCAAAAGTTGTAGCAGTTTAAATATTTTGCAGCGCCCCTTAGAGGCTATTTTGTTATCTGTGTGTTTGACACCCGGACTCAAATTGTTCTATAGACCCTTCACTTCAACTTAGAAGTGAAAACCAAACTTTAACACAAATTTGAAATGACTGAGAAAAATTACACATACATACGACCCCACTATATGTACCCTATCAACTCTCTACCAACATCTTAATTACCCTAGCAACAACCTAGCAACCACCACTCTAATGTGACCCTAACATCCATAACAAATCTCTTCTGTTTAGAAATGTCCGCTTCCTGCATGTCTATATTAGTGTGTGTGTGTGTGTGTGTGTGTGTGTGTGTGTGTGTGTGTGTGTGTGTGTGTCATGGATGTTCAAGGCCAGAATGACAATGTCTATATCATCAACAAAAAACATGTTTGTATAGATGCCCACAACCAGCTGCAGCATTGGCCTGCCCATGTAAACTCAGACAAGTTAGCTCTGAAATGGGATTGAATCTGTGCTGAATAGGAGGTCAGGAAGGGGAGAGGGAGAGAAATAGATGGAGAGAAAGTGAGCGAGTGAGTGAAAGAGAGAAAAGATTACAGAGAACACACACAAACAGAAAAAGAGTGCTTGTGTGTGTGTGTGAGAGAGAGAGAGAGAAAGAGAGAGAGATAGAGATACACAAACAATTGTAAAGGTTGAAGATGGGGTTGAATGGGGGTTTCTGGGCTATAGGGCCAGATACAGTAATAGCAGTATTAAACCGATGATGTATTATCTTGAGGGTCACCAAGTCCCCAAAAAATCTTCAAAAGTGACCTCACTCCTAATAGCTTATTTAGAGGGCATGCAGGTAAAAGCCTGTCCAGCCATTTAACTACTAATGTAAACGGCAAGAGTTACTGAATGGTACAGTGACTTTGTCTGGAAGTGTGGTCTATTGTCAGATGAAATGAAAATTTAGATGTGTTTGGTGTACATAGAAGAATGGCTATACTGAAAAGAACCCCATGCCTAATGAGAATTATGGTGGAGGGGCTGTGCTATTGTGGGGCTGTTTTTATTCACAAAGGCCTTGAGAACCTAATTAAGGTGCATGGTGTCATGAACACCAAGAAAAACCTGAACATTTTCAAAGGAAATCTGCCAATCTCTGCCAAGACACTAAAAGTTGGTCATGATTGGATCATTCATCAGGTCAATGAACCAAAGCAAATGTCCAGATCAAAACAAATATTGTTTGCTGAACACAAAATCATGCTCCAGACATTGCCATCTCAGTCCCCTGATCTAAACTCCATAGGAAAACAGTGGGGTGAGTCAAAGAGGAGTGTGGACCTAAGAATCTGGACGATCTGGGGAGATTTTGTAAAGACGAACGGTCTTAAATCCCTTGCTTTGTATTCTCCAACTTTATGGGGTTTTATTGGCAAAGGGGAGGCTTAAGAAGTTATTACAAGCAGGGGTGCCAATAATTGTGAGCAATGTGTTTATGTTACAAATATTTATTTCTTTATGAGATTTTCCTTTTTCTCCAAATAAATTTGCTTCCCTTCAAGGTTGGATTTTTCCTAATTTCTTTCATTGTGAGATTACAATAAATCACCAACAGATTGTTTTTAACTGAGGTGCCAATAATTCGGGAGGGTACTGTATATAATTGCTATAATTATTGCTAGAATTTTAAACTATATTTTCTGATTCAAAGCTGAACAACTGAACAACAGCTGAACTACAGCTATAAAACTGACTAAAAGCTAGATTCATGTCAATTCAGGTTGGTTTTTACAAAGTTAAATTGTGTTTTGTTTTATAAATCATGATATTGAATTATGCAGTGCAAGATGCCTCAAAGACAGTAGACAAATGCAGAAAGGAAGCCACAAAAGGCAGTGGATCTCTCTCTCTCACACACACACACACACACACACACCACACATACAAACAAATAGATAAAGATTTCACCTGGTGGGGTAAATGATCTATATACTATAGTATGATGTAGTTTGTTGTAAGATTCCATGTTGAATTTTGTTTCAATATGGGTCGCTATAATTTAACGGATTGAACTGTAAGTTATGCTGACATATGTTTATAAATCTTGTTTCGTGTGCCCCTTTTTCAATTTGAGCCCCTGGCCCACTAAAGGTCTCTGCACGGCCCTGATATAGAGAGCTAGGCAATGCCCATGATGATGACTGAGCTGTGTAATGGGTCCGTTGCCTACTTTAGGCTATCATGACTACTTCATGACTACCTAAAACCGTCTTTATTCAGAAACTGTGTCATTGGTCATTGATTTATGTACTCAAAAATAGCCCTCTAGCCTTTTTCACAAGCCTGTATTACGCAATGGGTTCCTCAAAATTCCACGCACACTATTATTGATTTACTTTCTTCCAGATATAAAGTTCTTTTGTGATTTTTTTGTGAATAAAATGATGGCTTGATTGAAAAAAGTTGGTACTCATGATCCTAAATTCATAAACTCAAAGTTGCAAGTTGGGTGCTTAATATCGCATCGGCTTTATGCAGCCATATTTGTGTATGGGTATCCTAGGTATCTTTGTACTTCAGGGATATTCTGAACAACGATCTTAAATCGATTTGAGTGATTACCCAGGCTTTATTTACAATAACTTTAAAAATTATGTTTCATTGCAACTTTGAGGGCATTTCCACCCTTTATCTAAAAAAAAGCACAATTTTGCTGTCCATGGGCTAAAAATGTGTTTATTATAAAGTGTGTTTTTAATCTGGTAACCAAATGCTTAGCTCACCCGTTTCTCCTTTTAATTCTGAATCCATACATACCTCATATGTTATATTTGGTTAAACTAGTCAAAAGTTGTAGCAGTTTAAATATTTTGCAGCGCCCCTTAGAGGCTATTTTGTTATCTGTGTGTTTGACACCCGGACTCAAATTGTTCTATAGACCCTTCACTTCAACTTAGAAGTGAAAACCAAACTTTAACACAAATTTGAAATGACTGAGAAAAATTACACATACATACGACCCCACTATATGTACCCTATCAACTCTCTACCAACATCTTAATTACCCTAGCAACAACCTAGCAACCACCACTCTAATGTGACCCTAACATCCATAACAAATCTCTTCTGTTTAGAAATGTCCGCTTCCTGCATGTCTATATTAGTGTGTGTGTGTGTGTGTGTGTGTGTGTGTGTGTGTCATGGATGTTCAAGGCCAGAATGACAATGTCTATATCATCAACAAAAAACATGTTTGCATAGATGCCCACAACCAGCTGCAGCATTGGCCTGCCCATGTAAACTCAGACAAGTTAGCTCTGAAATGGGATTGAATCTGTGCTGAATAGGAGGTCAGGAAGGGGAGAGGGAGAGAAATAGATGGAGAGAAAGTGAGTGAGTGAGTGGAAGAGAGAAAAGAGCAAAGAAGCAGAAGGACACAGACACGTTGAGAAACAAACACACCTTATTTTAACTATTTTAAAATGATTGTCCTTCTATGTTTTTATTTACCATTATTTACTGTTTTTATAAATATGTAAAGCATATTGAATTGCCTTTGTGTATGAATTGCACTGCATAAATAAACTTGTCTGGCCTTACCTTTGTGGGACCATTCACCAAAGATTACAGAGAACACACACAAACAGAAAAAGAGTGCTTGTGTGTGTGTGTGTGTGTGTGTGTGAGAGAGAGAGAGAGAGAGAAAGAGAGAGAGATAGAGATACACAAACACTATTTTCTACTAAAGCAACTCCATCAGATTAGGCCATTTAGACACCAAGCTCCCTGCCAGGGTGTCCTCTACACAACCAAGATAGAAGCAGCTTGGTTTCCCCTTCAGCACTCTTAATTGCTGCAGCAGACACACACAATGGCACGCACTAACACCTTTCAGTTCCATTCAGTTCAATTAAATTCAACCCAATTCAGATTCATTTACATGGTGCCAAAAAGAATTGAAATACTGTAGGCTCAAGGCAGAACCCAGAGTGTGAAGCTCCCACAGTGCAAGCAGTAAGGTGACAGTAAGTGTGACATGGAAAAGCTGTCCTGTTGTCCTGTCCTGTTCTGTTGGTTTAGTGGTTGTATGCCTGTGTAAATGGGTAAGTGGATGTGCTCTGTGAGTGCTTATTTTTTAGAGGAG
Organism: Alosa sapidissima; assembly: GCF_018492685.1. NCBI lineage: Eukaryota > Metazoa > Chordata > Actinopteri > Clupeiformes > Clupeidae > Alosa > Alosa sapidissima. The sequence goes on along the minus strand of NC_055979.1, from coordinate 15,335,252 downwards.
AGAGGAATGTGGAGAGCCCCTGAGAGATGCACACGAGTGGCCTTGAACTGGATGCGTCAGCCTCAGTGACGTGTTATAAACAAGCAGTGTGTGTCTTCTGTGCTAGTTGGTCCGCTGCACAAGGAGGAAAACATTTATTTTTTAATTTTACAATTATTTTTTTATTTCCATGAAAGGAAAGTGTGTGTTATGTAATCCATATGCAAGTGCATATACAACTGTTTGTTTTGCATTTCCATGTGAGTGTGTATAATTCACTGTGTCACTGGAAATGATTTGTCAGGGTGATGGCAATGTTGTCCAAATGTATATGTGTGTGTGTGTGTGCCTTTGAATGTGTATGATTATCAAGAACAGGAGTGACGGAGGACATAGGGTTTGTTCCGATCATTTTCTAGATCACTGCGAAGGGTAGTCAGCCATGTTAAATAGAATTCCCTTCCGTAGACAGCATTTAGTTTGACGGGAACGGTACATAATGTACCTATGTGTAGCTGTTCAGAACATGAGGAGAGTTCACAAATGCAGAAAGAGCTAAGGAATATAGCCACATCACTCCGGCAGAAGTTTTTTTTTCTCCAGAGACAACCATCAACTGACTTGTAAGCGAGAACATTGCAATGTTGCAAACTTGGCTGCTTGAACATGAATCATTTTATCCTCTGTACATGAAAATGTTGGCATTCACAACTGAAAATGCAGGTACAATCTGAAAGCACTGTAGATTAATAGAATGCATAGTGCAAAGCATGGGGACGTTTATTAGCGAGAGTATTGCATTTTTAACAAAATTGTATTTTTACAAAGATCTGCATGGATATTCTAAATAGTTTTCCGTGGATAATGCATGGACCTAATCTTGTGAATCCAAATTCTCTATGGCATTATGAGACTAGCAGGGCATTCCAAATAAAGCCTTTTTAGTGATTTAGTTACCTGTGAAGTTTCCTTTGATTTTATACCTTTTGCAGTGATTAGGGAGCAGGGAATACATCATAGAGACCCTTATGATCAGAACACAACCATATACTGTATGAGGGGAGTATATACACTACATGGCTGTGGTGTCTATTGAGGTCCTTAAATATTTGTTTTCTTCATGTGTGGCTCTAATACTCCGTCGTACTATTGAGGTCCTTTCAGGAGACAGGCTGGTTAAAAAAACTACTGCTTGCTAGGATTGTGGAGAGTGAGAGTGATTTTCTTGAGTGAGAAGGAAGTGAAACAGAAAGAGAGAGATGAAGAAAGGGATGAGAAAAATGAGAAGACACTGTGCTGCAGCTTCCTTCCCCAGCCCATAATGGCTATGTGGCTAACCTTGTTCCTGTTGCTCTCTCTCTCTCTCTCTCTCTCTCTCTATGCACAACATTCCTCCTCGTTCAGCCTCTTGAGAACAAAATAATGCACTCTTTTTGGAGCCTCTAATGTTGAGAGTTTCTGCATTTGTGAACTCTCCTTATGTTCTGAAAAGCTACACATAGGCTACACTCCTTTTTGAGACTGCCTCTTTCTAGATGGTGTGCGCTTGTGCGTTTGTGGAAAGTGTGCGTTTGTGTGTGTGTGTGTGTGTGTGTGTGTGTGTAAATATGTGTGCGGGTATGGGTGTGAGTGTGTGTGGGTGATAGAAAGCTACAAACTACAAACTGAATATTTCCAATGTTCTTTCGCTACGAGGGAACAATCCCTGTAGTCTACTGAACAGTTTCATGTGTCTTTGTGCATGCAAATACATGTGCTGACTAGTTGGCAAGAATGTCTGCCTTTCTTTCTTTACTGCTGAAGCATCTCCACCTCCCATCCCTCAAACACAAACACACACTTTTTTTTTCTCTTCATATCAACCTACCTAGACTGGGTAAACCCAGCCTGATCTGCCGGCGATGTGTATTTTCTCTCTGGCTTGTTTTGTTTGTTGAGGACTGGGATGTCAGAATGACCCTTATTTAACTAGATGTACTGCATAGCGGTACAAAATATGACCGCCGCTCAGTCCTGTACATCCATTCCGTGAAAATAAATCATATAAATGAATTTGTCTCCATCTTCTACTCCATCCCCTACTCTTGAAACTTTTGTGTATGCTTGTTTGGAATGTGTGTTTGCGGGCCGCACACAAAGTAGCCTACTGGCGCGGCAAAGGTGAATAGATTTGTAGCACTTGCCAAAAAATTTGTAGCATTGTTATAAAACCTTTAAAATATCTAAACAATCACAAGTAGGGCAGTTCATCACAGTCCATCCATTGCAACTGGACTGATGAAAGGTACACCTTTAGGCTACATTGTATTTGGGAAAAGCAGAAGGTAGCAGCATAATGTATTTATTTATTTATTATTAAACAAAACAATCCCTGTCAGTTCCATGCAGTTTTCAACAGTTATCAAGAAGAGAGGTCATGTCATGGATTTTTGTGAATGTTTCTTCTTCTACATATGCATAAGTTTAGTCATCTAGTTCATATGATATTCAGCTTTATTGTATATGCACTGGCATATCAGTAGTAGCCTAATACATTTCACGCAGCTGTGTGAATCACGGAAAGCGACACTTCTAAATGGAACCCAACCCACTGTACAGTAGCTCAAGGTCTATGGCTAAAGCAGCCATAATGAAAGCGTTATCATTGTTTGGATACTTCACACACACACGTGTTTTTTAATCGCATAGACTACTACTACCAAGCTGGAATCAAAGCACATAGACTCCCCTCTCACACCCTAAACACGCACTTCGAACAAACAAAAAACGTCTCAGTCTCACGGTATAGCCATAGGCAAAACTGTATTGGACCGGTGTAACGTTGGTAATAAATCATCCATGCAAATAATGATTTTTGTAGCACGTGCAACAAATATGTGTAGTACAGCCCTGCCTTGGATACATCGCTCAACGTGCGCTCTAAAATATTTGGTTTAAATGGAGATGTAGATCACGGGTGCGTTAATAAATCTACATTGCGGCGAGTTGACACAAATTATTCACTTTGACGAATTTATGTATTTTCAGCCATGCTCTTCCTTACTTGAATTACCTTTGAAAATAGAGGATTGAAGTAGTCTATATGGGTGTTTGGGAATGAACGTTGACTCAGATGCTTTTTGAGACTTTGAGCTAAATGTCCCAGCCCGGTGTTTAGGATGCATCATCAGGTTATCTTTCAGGTAGTTCTAGCCTATATTTTCCATTAGAAAATACGTGTTGTGGCTAACTCACTTAGCTCCTGTTAGTAGCCTAGGTTATGGTGTAAGCAAATGAGATGACAATCGAAAGATGCAATTAGTGCTGTTATCAATGTTCTTGGTAGCCTATAACCGCATTTATGGTTTTCTACAAATACATCAAATCAAATCAATAAAATTGGCCTCTATCACTCAACCAATGCTAACGGTAACATTATTTCTAGGCTATTGATATAATTTAAGATTAACGTAGCCTACCTGCAGTAAAAACCAAGCATGTCCGATAAACATTCGCAGATTTATTTCGGCTTCAAGAAGAAATGGGAATTACATGTCATGCAGAAATCATCCTACCCTTATTAGACGTTCTCAGCGGTAAACTACAGTCTTGTCCTTGTAGGAAGCGTAGTGTCTTTCCAACCCACTTTAGATTAACTTCCAACAAAATTACGTCTCACTGCAACGATGCGCCATCTGGTGGACAAACGACTATGTGACGCCAATACTGGAAATGCAGCCAAATTATTATTATGATGAATATTTGGTTTTCCTTTAATCCTACTAAATTTGTAATTATGTATCGGCAGTTGTAATTGCAGATACTGATGGTATGTGCGTACCTGTGTGTGTGTGTGCGTGCGTGTGTATATGTGTACACCACCATCTACAGGCCAATGAGTGTACAGTCACTAAATGTACACATAACTTAATTTTTTTAGGCCTCCCCATGGATGAAATTCTACGAAACTTGGCATACCCCCAGAGAATGTCAGGTTAATCATACACATTTTGGTGCAGTTCTGAACATCTTAACTGAAGAGAGGGGCGATTAAAGCAGAATGATATTGCATTTTCATTTTTTACTGGGGTGGAGGGGGGGGGGGTCCAAATCACAAATGAGTGATTATGGGCTAGGTTGATGTGGGCCCTTGAGACCAACATACCATAAAAATGTCTTCATCTTCGGTGCCACGGTTCAGGTAGTTATTTAGGAAAAGCTGCATTTTTTGGGTTTCGGGGGGCCCAGCGCGGTGGGGGAGTGTCCACCGGGGACCAAACTAAATTTTTCCGTAAAAGTCTAGTGGGGCTACATACCCACCAAATTTCATGTGCCCCGGGTATCGTTGACCAAAAATTCAGGAAGTAGATGACAATCCCTATATGACCGCTTCGCTAGCTTCGCTAGCGGCGGTCATAATAAATTCAAAAATGTTATTTAACGATATTATTTATTAACAATATTTAATGTAACCTTTAAAACTTGTTACATATTTAATTTGGAAGTAATCTTGATTACTATGTCTCAATAAGTCAATAATAAGTGTGTGTCCTTAATATCCAATACAGTAACCTCTGTTTGTGTACTTTTTAAATGTCTATGTCTCTCTTGCATCTCTATTTCTCCCTGTCTTTTCTCTCATTGTACTCATTATCTCTGTCTCTCTTCTCTCTCTCTCCTCTCTCTCATTCACATGCTCTATCTTTTCTTCAGTCCACCATCTCTTACATCCATCGGCCTCTTCTCTCTCGCTCATACAGGACATTCTTTCTCTTTCTCTCTTTCTCTCTATCCCCCTTTCTGGAAGTGCACTGTCTCTTTCACCCTCTTTCTCTCTCTCTCTCTCTCTCTCTCTCTCTCTCTCTCTCTCTCTCTCTCTCTCTCTCTCTCTCTCTCTCTCTCTCTCTCTTTCTCTTTCTCTCTGTCCCCCTTTCTGGAAGTTCACTGTCTCTTTCACCCTCTCTCTCTCTCTCAGCAGGACTGTAGATGATGATCTGTGCGCTGCTCTTTGTCAGCTGTGGTAGAGTAATGGCTAATCGATGGAGCTGAGCAGTGTGTGAGTGAGACGTCGCTCATCACTGCAATTTCCTACAGGGCCTCGGGGACTCTCTCCCTCTGTGTGTGTGTGTGTGTGTGTGTGTGTGTGTGTCTGAGTTTGTGTCCACACTCCTCTGTGCATTTCTGGGTGTGTGCGCTTTTCTGTGTGTGTCGTGTTGTGTGTGTGTGTGTGTGTGTGTGTGTGTGTGTGCACCAGATATCGATCGCCATGGAGACCCATCAGTTCTTGCCGGCTGAGGGCTGTCAGAGGCAGGCTGGACACTGGCTGAGCTGAGATAACCAATCCAGAAGAAAGAGAGAGAAAGAGAGAGAGAGAGAGAGAGAGAGAGAGAGAGAGAAAGAGAGAGAGAGAGAGAGAGGAGTCAAGGAGATGTAAGGACAGGTAAACTGGAGGAGAGGGGAAGAGTAGAGATTGGAGGGAAGGAGAATAAAGGAGAGGGGATAGTAGAGGAAAGGAGAAGGGCAAGAAAGAGAGGAATGGAGATGAGAGGAGAAGAAAGCAGAGGAAATGAGAAGAAAGTAGTGAAGAAGTTAGTTAAGTTAGTACAGGAGAGGAAAAGAAAGGACAGGAGACACACACACACACACACACACACACACACACACACACACCTGGCAGCAGCCTGAGCAGCAGGCCCCAGGGGGGCAACTAGTCAGGACCACACTTAGAGTCCTACACTACAGAATCAACTAGACTTAATGAATCAGTAGTTTTACTTCATTACTTCTGTGTTATTCACCAGGTTCACAAGTTCAAGATGTATTTTCAAAAGCATGTTCTCTTAAAGAATGTTTTTCATATTAATCATATTAATGTATTTGTTATGAATGTGGATTGCTTTTGCACGTTTGTGATTCTGGGTGCTAGCGATATCGTTCTTATTATCAATTATTGTTATAAATTATATTAATGTTTTTATTATTCTTGCGACCTTCAGTAAAGTCGACATGACCTCCTACCACCTAAAACACCTAATTTGACAAGATTTCACTTTTTTGTGTTCATCACACAAGCCCACGCGCACGCACGCACATACACACACACACACACACACACACCACCTTGTTTCTCCGCCATCCTCACGTAGGCTACAAACACCATTTAAATCTTACTTTACTTTAAATTAAATATACCCACATATACACAACTGATCCAGCACAGGGGCCTGATGAAGTGATTTGATTTGATTAATCTGATTTGATTCACCTGATTTGATTAATCTGGATTGGCTGACTCCAAGCTGACTCTGTCCAGGAGTCTTGAACAGTGTGGATCACCCTGGATCACCCAGGTGGCGTGAACACTTGTGGAGTGTGTTGTGGTTGGTACATGGACTACTTGCAAGGCAATTGATTGGAATGGGCATTTTCTAACACAGATCCTTAATAAAGTCGTTCAACCTCTCCTTGGAAATAACTCTGAGAGACAGCAGCTGTCAAACAAGAGGTTCCGCTGCTCCCTACTGATGAATTGGTGTAACTGCATTCTCTTTGTTCGAACGTCGTCGGTTCCACACAAAAATATCAGATTGTGTAAAGTGAGTTGATGGGAAGTTTACTGGTGGTAAATCTATTATTAAATGTTAAGGTTGTGTATTTGTATTGCGTGTGAGGAAAAGCAAGCTTATTTTCAGTGTGTACCTGCTGTACAGTTACATTCTGCTGGAGGGATTTTGTGAGTGTAGGCACTATGAATCAATGTCAAGATGGCCCATCACCCCTCTCTCCTCTCTCTCTCTCTCTCTCTCTCTCTCTCTCTCTCTCTCTCTCTGAAATTCTTTCCCTTTCTCTCTGCCATTTCTATCCAGCGTGGTTGTCCACGACCGCCTCACGTGTCTCCACCAGCCTGGCACAGCCTCTCTCAGTTGAATTGTAGGAGAGGGAGAGAGATGAGGGATGGGGAGAGAGATAGAGAAACAAACATTGAAGAGAGAGGAGTGAGAATCCACTGTATCGCTAATAGAATAATGAGTAAATTGAGAGACAGGCTGGGCCCACAATGAATGTGTGCCCTCAGCTGATGAACTGTGTTTTTATCAAAATGTGTGTGTCCGCAAAAAAAAACAGCTATACACAGACACAGGAGCACCTTTCCCTTCACTGCCAAGCTTTCATCTGCACACTTGGTGCTTTTCCTGTAATTCAATTCACATTAAAGAATGTTGTTAGATTTGATTGAGAGTAGGTGTAAGGTTAGTGACATATGTCTTATAGAAACATTATTCATTATTGTGTTAAAAACTTATAACTAGAGTTGCCATGGCTTGAAATGAGGTGACACAGTAAATTGTAAAATAACTATAATTATATGAATTATGACAACTTATGAAACTAACTATTTTCCATTTCAATAATTGATTCACTGCACGTTTCCTACCCATTACACACACTTTTGATATTTTTGACAGCAGCCCCTAAAGCCTGAAATATTAATGGACCAACCTAGACCATGCCTAGGTTAGTTAAGAGTACTTGGATATTTTATTGTGGTAATATGGTGGCAACATGGGACGTATGCTAAGGTAAACCAAATGGCTCATTTGGTCTGTGTTTGCGACGGACTGTGCCTAGGTTGATGGTGGTTGGTTAGGGTTTTTAGGGTTATGGTTCAGTCCACATCAACGGGACGGACCAACCTAACCAGACCATGCCTAGGCTGGTTAAGAGTATATTGGATATTGAATATTTCAATGTGGTAATATGGTGGCAGCATGGAGGGGAGTGTCTCCAGGATGCTGGTTTCACTGTTAAGCCTTCATAAGGGGTTGTGGGCCTAACTTAACAAAACATTGGTGAATGAGGGTGTCCACTTGATAACCCCAATGACATGCTACATACTGTGACTGTATACTGCTGTTAGATGGGCCATTTGTCTTGTGTTTGTGACCATTGGTTGGCAGATTGTTGGTTAGCATGCTTTTTTTAAGTTAAAGCAACACCAAAGAACTTTCCTCTGTCGCACACACGCTATTTGTTTATCCAGCACTGGCTTTTCAAATAACGATGTCCACAGACAAGGTAGAATATGTTGCATGATTTTATGAAAGTACGATGTATTGCAACATCAGATGCAAGTCAAATTTGTAGTTTCTTATGTCTCATTCCAACGAACTACAGATCCACTACCCGATCTGGCAAAATCTGCATTGTGCGGTTATAGCTGATAGAGCCGCGAAGCGAATGCAGAAGTGCAGTTCACCCTGTTAGGAGTTGATGAACCACTGAAACGATTTTGGAAACATTATTTTAAGGTACAAAAAACTCTTTGGTGTTGCTTTAATTTGGGTAGGGGCTTCTGAATGTGTTTTTACCTTGGATTTGGGCACAATGGATTATAACATCTAATCCTGTGTATTAATGTCATTTTGTTATCATTCTAATTTTACTTCATAATGTATTCATTGTTATTGTGAACTCACACAAAACGCACGACCTCCTAAAAGAAGATATGCAAAATTAAGAGTTTCTGTTCCTATTTTTTCACCACATGGGTGGGCACACACAGACACACCCGCACACAGAGCCCACTACCCCTACAGGTTACACTACAGGTATGGTAAAGAAATGCAGGCCATGTTGTATAAAGGTGATAAAGAATTATGATTAAGTGTGAGGAGGAAACTACTGCAGTTAAAGGAATCCATCTCAGGTTCCAGAGCTCACAAGGCTTTTCCTGGCTATGCAACACTGCCACCTTGTGATCAAACACATAAGTTGTCCATGGCCACACGCATACTATGTTTAAATTACATACATAAGCAAAGATTAAAATATATATTTAAAAATGTATAAATATGTATAAATACATGTTTATATAGTGCAGATGGGCAAATGTATGTCCAAATACACCTATCCACCTAGTATTGCCTTCTTACAACATGGCATTCAACAGGCTACAACATGTTGTTGATTTGATAACATTGGAATTTAAAGACATTTTCACAATATGGATGAGAGTATTTTCGATGCTTTATTTATGCACAGTAGCAAAACAAGTGACAGAACAAAGACATAAATGATTCAGATAAATTCCAGTAAAAAAAAATAAAGTAAAAAAATAATCTGTTTGTGGGCCAAAAATGCAGAAATAGCACACTCCAAAACGTAACATAAATACACCAGTTTAAGCCCATAAGCAAGCTTGGAATGTACATTTTACAGACTAAAAAATAACTCACAAATAAAAAAAAATCCAATACATCCTCATACCCTTCCCCATTCACAAGGATTGAGACGTCCATCCTACTTCACCCGTGTTTGGTGGTTTGGTTACCGTGAAAACATCCATGCTGCGTTGTGTCATGTCGTGTTTTTTTATGGCATAAACAATGTGTCATTGTTGCGGATTGAACTTCCATTCGAGGCTTCTTCAGGAATATCAGGCATATAAACAAACACGGGAAGGTCACAGCGAGGTCAGCCTCAGGTTCCCTCCCCTTAGCGGAGAGCAGTGGGTACACAGCCTGTTACCAGAGAGACCAGTTGCAATGGTCACATGTTATATAAATGTTTGGCTGTGCCTTGCGTATGTGACGTTAAATTACCTACTGTAGGGGATATTTTTAACAAATCATCAAAGAATGACATTTAGTTACCCCTGCTGTATTATGAACACAAATTCATCCACATCTGAAACACACACACACACACACACACACACACACACACACACAGATACAGACATGCAGGAACTGGACATTTTATAAACAGGAGAGGTTTGTTATGGATGTCTATACATTCACCTCTTGAACCATCAAGATGTTTGTTTCTCCACCAAATGGAAGCAGGCTTCTGCTTTTTCCAAGCAACAGAAATGCACATAAAAATGCATACAGTATAGTATACATACTGTGTACCAATAAAACACATGTAACATATACATCCATATAAAATGGACGTGAGAATGTGCCTCTAGAGTAAGGCACAGGAATGAATCGGAAACGGGTGAAAAAGCACTGACGTCAGATGTCTTTTTATTTATCGCCAATGCAGATAGCTGAGGACAATCTTGACCCTGTTCCTGAGCTGGGTTAAAGCCAGGTTCATTTCCAGACATTTCTACACACATCCTCTCAGAGACGGAAACTTGTTAAGCAAATCAAAATGGGAAGAACAGACTATGGGGTTTGCTTATCTGCTTTTGTCAAAACAGTAAGTTCCTCCAGATACAGATGTATGTATGATTGTGTTGATGCACTCTGAGTCCACCATCATCCATATCAACACCTTTTCCCACTTATTCACTTATTTCACACACTCACCAGTTCACACACTCCTAAATACCCCCTGCACCCCCAGCTCCAACACACACACACACACACACACACACACTAACCGTTGCTGTAGGGGCTCTCTGGGTGACCAAGCCGTCATCTGTTGGTGGAGGAGGCACGGGTGTTAAAGGCCTGGGTGAAGCGCTGGGCCCTCTGGGCAACGGCCAGGGCGAAGAGTGACAGCCCCCCTGGGGACTCGGAGACAGGCAGCTTCCCAGAGCCACAGGACCCAGGGGTGGAGGACAAGTCCACTGGGTGGTGTTCGGCCTCAGTAGGGGAGTACTGACTCGCTTTAGCACTCTCTTTCCAAAAGACAGGCGGAGGAGGTGGGGGGAAGAAGTCTTCCTTTTCTATCTCTTCCCTTTTTTCTTCTTCCTCATCCTCCTCTTCCTGCTCACCTCCGTCATCTTCATCTTCATCATCATCATTCTCGATGCTCTCTTTCTCGCTGCCATCAAATCCCTCATCGTCTTCTCCTTCTCCCTCCTCCTCTTCCTCCTCCTCTTCCTTGTCTTCTCCTTCTCCCTCCTCCTCCTCTTCCTTGTCTTCCTCCTCTTCCTCCTCCACCTCATCCCTCTCTTGTTCCATCCTTTCTTCATGAGATGCCTTCCCCTCCTCCCACTCCTCCTCTTCATCTACATTCTCTTCTTTTTCCTCTTCCTCCTTTTTTTCTACATTTCTTCCCCCCTGATCCTCCCGCTCATCATATTTCCTCTCTCCCTCTGCCCTGTCTGTGTTCTGGTAATGTGGTTCTCCGTTTAAAACAGGGACCCTCTTCTGAAGTTCCTGCATGAGGGAGGTGTGACCCACTGTGCTCCTCTGTGAGACCCAGAATGGGACTCCACTGCTGGATTTCGGTTTGGTGTCTGGGGCCCTCCAGTCCTTGCTTTTATCTGGAAGGAAGGAAGGAAGAGGGACAGAAAAGACCGAACAGAGAAGACAGAAACATGAATACATGATGGAAGGAAGGAAAGAAGGGAGGGAACTCCATCAAGCTAAAAAATCCTCTACTGATCAGCCCAATCTGTACCTGATTATATGAACGACGTCAGACATCTTGGTGAACCATTTAACTACACACAGTTGTTTCCCAGGTGGTACTGGGCAAACAAAATCATTCCTCAGCAAGTATATCTTCTTACCTGCTGATTCTGAGGCATTTCCTTCATGTTCTCCATTTCCTGTGGATCTGCTGTTTGGTTCTACCTGTTCTGAATGGGGCCCTAGACCTTCCAAAGACTGCTGCTTTTCCAGGACTACCTCCACCTGGTAGGTCCTGTGCTGCCTCTCCCTGTCCCTCAGCTTGGGGATGATGGTGAAGGTGGTCAGGCCGCTCCCGCTGCTCCGCAGCAGTCGCCCGGACGACGAGCCTACACCCATCCAGCTAGGGCTGTTTCGCCGGCTGGAGCCGATCGACGGCGTCCGGCGAGAGGGCGAAGCTGGAGACTCCGCTGGCCCCTCTGGCTGACCGCCGGGTGTGGGTCCGTCACACTCTGACTTCCTAGACCCACACTCCACACACACAGAGCACTCTTCACAGGGCCTGAGTTGGAACGAGAGGGGTTAGTTTGAAGATTTTGCTTGTAAATATGTTTTGTAAAGAGACAGTTTGGAAGTCAGCATCATTGTCAGTAACATCTTGTTCACTTACATTTGTTTGGTTTATTTAAAGCAATCTTTTTCCTTAAAATAACATCTTCATAACTCATTTTGATGACATGCTGACTTATACTGGTGTCTCTGACAGTGTTGATGTGCCTCCAGAATGTCTGGAATGCACTATGCACTATATAGGAACATGACTCTTTTCATACTGTGGACACACTAAATGGACATCCAATATGTTGAAAATTGCAGAGGGGAATAAATAGCAATACTTACATTGTGTTGCTGTAAATTAATAATCTATTATGGATCTTAGTGAGGTTGAACTGAGAGGCCAGCGGGTATTCAACTTGGACAAATAGAACAATTTGTTAGAAAAAACAAACCCAGAGCTCATACTTGTCATTGGAGTGCAGTTCTTCACACAGACAGTCCCCTGTGCCGTTAGTCGTATGGTGAATAAGTGCTGCGACTGGATAGTTTATTGATTGGTCTTCATTCAAGGTTTCCTCTGGAACCTCCCTCACAGGAGCCAAATTACCCAAGACATCTGCAGAAGGAACACCCACAAATGTATGTTTAACACAACAAACAAACAAACAAACACCTGCACTCAGGGGTTAAAGTGAGGGGGGGGGCGGGGAGGAATGCAGTTCCGCCACCTCAGATAGATTAATAATAAATATATTCTTTCATACCAATGATATAGCACGATGATATTGTTAAAATAAATTGTGAGTTAATTTGTCGCGTGTACAGAGGTGACCAAGAAGCTAGCAATTCTTGTCCAAAATGTATCGCTACACCATGATACTCAATATGTTGTCCAACGCTGAGTCATTTTCACCGTTGCACCGATACTGGATTTTAAGGGTTCCCCCACCTGCCAAATCCCACTTTAACCACTGCCTGCACTCATACAACCCCCCCCCCCAGAAAACAAATACGCATGCATGCCCTCACACCCACACATAAACAAAAACCTCAGGAATGGCAAAAGGCAGATAGGGAATCTTTTTCAGATGCATCAGCTCGATTACTAAGGCCATATCCACATTAAGAGGAGTTGAAATAAATGCACATATTTGAGGTGAAAATGATCTCCGTCCACATTGTTGATTTGTATCGTTTTTCAAAAGTGTTGCGCCACACTAGAACACAAAAACGCCATAGAAGTGTGGCGTCTGGAACACTCAAATTTATCACCATCATGGCAACGGCAAGTCATTCCATCTGAAACTTTCACTGTCCACACTACAATGCGAATCTGGCGTTTTCAAATTTATAGACCTCAAGAGAGTTTTTTTTTTTTTTTCGAAAAGCATCGTTTTTCAATGTTGGAGTATATACATATAGTATATAAGTATATAAGAATATGCCGTTTTAGTGTGGACGGAAGGGCTAAATGGATAAATAATTATACATATTCATATTTACCAAGTTAAGTGTGAACAGGACCTAAAGCACAGAACCAAAGCATAAAGGTAATGTGAAGTAGGAACAGGACATTTCTCTGTTATAAACCAACCTGTACAAAATTAAACTTGGGAGCAGATATTTGGGTATTCCTGTCTTCACTGTTTGGTGTTCAGGGGTGAATGGAGTAGCACTCTGCTACACCACACACACACACACACAAACACACGCACATGCACACGCACACACTCTGTGCTGAATGTAGCCTTTATCAGACAGAGGATTTTCCTTTGCAGCATGTCAGAAATGCACTGTACCTGCATGCAGACCCTGAGATTGGCACTTTACATGTATCAAGGCCCTTACACATAGGAAGCAGCAATGGCACTCTGAAACCCATTATTTTCAATGGTGGAAGAACGGTTTCTGCTGTGCCGCTCTTGCACGCACGCGCACGCACGCACGCACACGAACACGCACACACACACACGCATACACACACACACACACACACACACAATACATGAGTAAGTTTCATGTATAATGCTCAGCGAAACTTCATAAGTACACTGTGCGAAATCTGTAATAAGACTTTGTCCCTCTTGTCACAGCATGTGGTATTTCTTTGTTTAACTGCATTTATTTTTGTTTTTTTTTATTTGTCTATTTTCTTACCATAAACACACTAGAAAGTGGAACCACGCTTCCATGCTGTGAGGGTAATTGATTTATTCAAATGTGGTCTAACCGGACTTGCAGTCATTAAGACAGTTTGACATTAGTCACATGAAAACTTAAAATATTTAAAAATTAATTTGGCAAAATAATATGAGTCTCACAGAGAAAATCCTGCATATTAAATTAGAAACAGAATGATATAGAGTACAGTAAACACAAGGTAAAGGAATAGGCCAGGAAGAATTATGATCCCATTTTAGACCAGACACAGAACATACACAGACACAAAAATAAAAAACACAATAAAATCAATAACTAAGCACTTAGCTTTGTGATATATGTGCCCAAGTACAATTTATGCTTGTGTATAAAATATACTAAATCAAGTAGTGTGATACTGTTAGGTAACAAATGTAAAGAAGCAATTTAATTGGTTGGTTGCCAGACTAAGGCACAATTGGCCCAGTATATGGTACTGTCATGGAGTGTGCAAGGAAGCAATGGAATGTCCATGGAGTGTTACAAAGACCAATGCCTGATATTCAGCATTTTCCTACGCATCAAAGATGCCATTTTAAACTTGAATACATCTCTGGTTGACATGGTCTAGAGGTGTTCTGCCTATACTTATATTTTAGTTATTCTAGTTAGTCGTACACTACAGCAAGCTTGTGACATTATGAGAGAGAGATAGATGTATTTACAATATCCAAAAGTGAGGATTTACACAGACTAAATGATCAAACAAAACAAACAAACAAACATATCAGCATCTGCAAAGGGGGGGGGGGGGGGGGGGGGGCAAACGGACACCGACACCGAAACAACAGTTGACATGACTCGACATGACGTACATACACATAACAATAATAAAACAAGACATATTATAACCTGGATGATCAATAAGAGACAAGATAAGACACAGAAACAACATGAAACACGGCTGTGACGGGACGTGACAGTGACGCTGAAGCAGCAGGAGAGCGGGGGCACCATGGGAAGGGGGGGGGGGCATCCCACGAAGCACCACAGGAGAGGAGGACAAGTGGAGGAGGAGGAGGAGGAGGAGGAAGAGCAGCGGGTCAAGGGAGGGCGTGGGGACCAGAGAGGGCGAGAACCGTGGGGGCACCTCAAAAGCCCTCTCTCACTCGCCCTCTGCTGAACACTCTGGGTCTAGACCGAGGAGAGAAAAGGAGGGGTGGGGGGGGGGGGGGGGGTAAGTGTGATTTAAGAGGCACATATTTAGGCAGGAGAACTCTACAGTGCTTTGATGATGCTTTTAACTGGTGACACCTTCTGTGTGTCTGTCACAAAGGACGGAAACTGAATTTAGCTTGGCCTGGATATCATCTACTAGACACCCCAAGCAAAATGTTACAGTTCCCACTACATGGCAGATCAGCAAGACTTGCAATGTACAACATATACTGACTGCTCGTATGTGTGAATGTGTATTACATTCCAATTAGTCATCATCCTGTTGACCTGTTTAATTTCATCAATCGCATGGAGGCAGATTTCTGCTTAACGATGAGTATTGATTCACAGTTGATAATACAATGGTTTGGATCAGGCTCATAGTGACCCTTCAGTGAATTGATTACATAACAAGAGGAGGTCTATGCTGAAGGAATAAATACCCGCTCACACCGAGAACGATAGCAATAAAGATAACTGTAACTATAATGATATGAGTCCACACTAACCAATGATATGGATAGTCTCTTTTCATGTTGATGAATGTGAAAATTTGATGGCTGTGAGCTTTTTAACATTTTTAAAAATTGTTCTGAAAGTGATTATTGTTTACAGTATGTGTGGACGTTGTCATTCATATTAGCTAGAGCAATTTTTTTGCCCTCATCATTACAGTTATTATTCTTGATGTGAACAGCCCTTAAGAAAACTCAATGTCAAGGGGCTATCACATTGTACACGGTTTGCGCTGCGCTTGCCGCTAGGTTGCTCTTGGTTGAGGTAACGTCCCAAAGATTTTTATTGTGCTTGCCGCTGAGCTCAGTGCAAAATACTAATGACTTACAGCGCACCGCGGTCAAAGTTCAACTTCATTGAACTTTGACTGCGGCACGGGCAAGAGCGGCGAAGCGGCAAAATGCCAATTGGGCTGCGCTTTGCTCAGCGCAGCGGCAGACCTGTTCTTGCGCACGCAAGCCGTTGACTATAATGCCTTTCATAGCGCATGCCGCGTGTAATGTGATAGGCAATAGATGCTTGATCCAGTGTTACTTCAGAGATCAGTGATCAGATCCTTAAGCTATATGGATAAGCATAGTAAATGGATATGTAAACGTGCATATCGACAGTAAACGTGCTTTGTAATACAGCTATCTAGACTAGAGAATTTCTTATTGACAAACAAAGAAGAGAGGAACATAAGGGAAATGTAGCTGCTTACAATCAGGGAGTGCACCTTTAAGAAACAGGCCACATTTGTTCCACATGGCAAGTGCTCAAGCTTGGATTAAGTGCTGATACTGGGACAGACAGACGGGACCTGGGATGTGAGGATGTGACCTGGGAGACTGACCTAAGATAAGCAGTTCATATATACCTGATGCTGTGGACATGTAGGGCGTCTTCATACTTATTTTGTTCCAGATCATGGGCTGAATCGACACACATTTTGAGCTTGTCCCTGGGTTTGTTTTGTGTTCACAACGCAACATTTAGAGTGGGACAAAACTAAACGAAACTCCACACGCAATTTTAACTACTCTGAAATCGATATTGACAGACGCTCCTGATGGAAGGTGCCACTCTAGAGTGCCACTGGATTAGAAACGACTCGAGGCAAACTCTTCTACATGGTCTTGATCTGTTTGTTTTGTTCCGATACACAGTGTGATTGCTGTGTTCACACACACCGCAATAAACTTATCTTTGTGGGGAAATGATCCATATTCTAATTCTCCAAACAAGCGAGATGTGAAAACACCCTTCGGTTTGAGGGGACTCACCTTTACAAACGAGGTCCTCTGGGGCATCATCGTCTGGTGTGGGGGGACTGGAAGGTGGGGGGAGGGCAGGGGGAGGGGGGGCTCGCCGCTTGGTTCTCTTCAGAGAAGACTCACTGGATGAGCTGTGACTGAGCGTGGTCTTGACACACACACACACAAACACACACAATAATTATAATGACCGAAAACATAAACTGAAAATAATAACAACACTCGAAAATGTAATACACTTAAAAAGATATTTAGTTCTGGTATGAGTATAGAAATAGAGAGTACACATTTTCCCCACTCACCTCTTTCCCAGAATCCTCGGCGGTGAGAACAGGCTGGCTGGTGTTCAGGTTGGTGGGGAAGCTCTGGGAGGCCAGCATGGGCGGCAGCGGTGCCCGTCTTTTCTTGGACTTCTCCGAGGGCAGGGTGCTGCAGCGGGAGGTCAGGAAGCTCAAGCTGAGAGTGCGCTGCTTCTGGAGGAGAGGGGAGGTCGGGACGCTCGCAGATACGTTCTGATGGATGAATACAAACAAGGATGGATAGATAGATAGATAGATAGATAGATAGACAGAAAAAAAGACAGACAAATAACAGACAGACAGACAGATAGATATTATTAGCCACATAACCAAGACTAGGGGAATTTGAGTTTGGGACAGTGTGCCTTTACTTTTGTCCATATATGGATTGTGCTGCAGTGCAGACATTACTGTACATGTGTTATCGCTAGACATTACAGACATAACATACTCTATATATTCCAAAGGCTACATAGGGAACGGTAGACAGAAATAAGTAAGGAGGGGACTTCACAAGGGGGTCAACAAATTACTGGTGAGTGAGCTGAAGGACTGGGATAGGCTGCCCAATGAATCAATAATGCAATCATATATCTGTCATAGGGCCTCCGTGGCCTACTGGTTAGGGAATCGGACTTGTGACTGGCTGGTTCGATCCCTGACTGGTAGGAAAAATGTGGGTGGGAGTGATTGAACAGTGCTCTCCCACATTCATATCCACGGATGAGGTGCCCTTGAGCAAGACACCTAACCCCCAACTGCTCCCCGGGCGCCAGGACTAAGGCTGCCCACTGCTCCAGGTGTGTATGTGTGCTCCTAGTGTGCTTACTGAGGGTTAGTGTGTGTGTGTGTGTTGTACACTACCCCCGGATGGGTAAAAAGTACAAATACAAGCATACTTGGCCTATAAACTTGATTCACATCATTCATTCAACCAGACAAAAAGGGATAGATTTCTGTGCAATAATGGCTTAATATCCAAGCACATGCACACGCCGCTATCTATGCACACCGGAACAAATGCATACACTTACACACCTTCTGAGTTTTCTTTTTAGCTATTCTAAAAAAACTGAAGAAGCTCTTGTTGTCCTTCCCCTTCTCACTCTTCTCTTTGGCAGGCGGGAGTTTGTTTTCCTTGGAGGCTAATTGGACGTAAACAGAAATAGATCTGACAAACTGAGCTAATTAAGGCCATGTTCAATCACACCAACAAACTGCACTGTCCATGGGCACGTTCATTCACACCAACACAGCACACATTATGTTCATTCACACCAACAAATCAGCACAGAAACATGGGAGAGTTCATGCTCACTAACGAGCCATGTGCAACTTCATTCATATTCACACATAATCATTGCACGTCTCCATAGGGAAGTTAACATGATGACACAGTGTACTGCAATAAAGACTGCTTGCGCAAAATAAAGACTTACCTTCACTATCTGGAGTGGTAGCAATGGGCTCTGGGAGATTAATGACTGTGTGTGATAAAGAAAACAACATTCCAGTCAGTGTGATTGGATACAACATTGGCACTGTAGACGTGTAGAAGTGTGTGTGTGAAGACAGCATTACTGTTCCAGCCAATTACAATGCAATGCTGTACATGCCAAGATGTAGTAGATGGACTGTGGGGCTTTGTGTGTATGGTGAGAACACATCAAGAAAATCTAATACATCCACACAAACACACACACACGCCCAAGCCCACACACACACACAAATGCCCTCACAAACTGGTATTACATGCACACACACATACAGTACAAACACACACACGCCCATTTTAAAATTAAATACATACACCTAGAGACACACACACACACACACACACACACAGATATACAGACACACAAATGCCCACACAACGTGGTATTACACACATACGCCAATTTGACAATTAAATACATACACCTATAGACACACACACACACACACACACACACACACACACACACACACACACACACACCTTTCATGTCCTTGGCGAACACCTCCCTGATCCCATGGTCATTCAGTGATTTAGTGAGGTCCAATGGCTCCTCTGATTGGCTGTTGAGGAACAGGAGGGTGGTGTCAGGGTCGTACTCGCACTTGTCACAGATGGCAGGGAGCAACTCGCTCAGAGGCACTTTGGGACTCACACGCACAACTGCCCTGTGCACTTGCCTATAGAAGATCATCAGACGTACAGACACCTGGGAAATGAAGAAAGAAAGGGCAATGTCTGAATTTATAAAACTTACAATGAGTTTATTATTTTAGCAGGCACCATTTTAACCAAAGCAACGTACATTATACCTTGCTCTGACAGTTACAAATACACCTACTCTCTGAAAACAACATGTTTTATTTTTGACATGCTTAACAAGAGTAAGCCACTAATATATACATTTTGCTCAACGAATTGCTCAAACAATTCCTTATGATCTTCTCATTGCCTTGCTCTGACAGTTGAACCACATGAAGACACACCAAAGAGTAAGCAGAATCCTTTTACTTTTACAAATGTACACAATGCTTTTTACATTTAATAAACAATTTGTAAAGAGTTCATAATTTGTTAAAATCAAGCAATATTTAAGCAACATTTCTTCATTTAGCAAACACTATTATCCAAAACGACTTACCACAGTTTTCAATTAGTTTATGTCGCACCTAATATTTCACATAGTCTAGTGGATAGATTTAGGAAGTGGGAAATGACAGGCTACGGCCTCTCACTTGGCCCTCTCAGTGGTCGTGTCTCCATTACGAAAAGGTAGCGGGATTTACCAGACTCCGGAGGTGACGCAATCATGCAAAATGTTTCGAACACCGAAAGCAGGTAGGAGTAGCCCCGGTGAGTTTGTGGAGTTGATGCTCGAAGGTTAGTCAGGCCTTGCTGAAGTTGCAGTAGCCCAAGTCACAATCCTCTATGCTGATGTTGAAAAAACACCTAAATACAATCTACGAGAATTTGTGATTAACGCACGGTGTTGCAGTGACAGATGTAATGAGATAATAGAGTTCACTCAAAATAATAATAAGGATTGAGAATAAAGACGAAAGGTTGAGATTAAAGTCAACATATTTCAAAATTATTTTTAAAAATTTTGCGTTTAATGTTGACATGTTAACTTTAAAGTTGACATATCGAGTTTAATCTGGTCATGGCAAAAATATGTTTTTTCTTCATGTGTGGCCCTAATACGTAGTTTTAGGTAGGCTCAGTTAGCTAAAATGTTGCCTACTGTTTAACTAATGGGCAGTTTAGTATGTGATGAGCATGAGGAGATAGCACCTATCAAAGCTGCTGAGAGGATATCAGAAAGGAAGGGTCATGTTGTAACACCAGTACCGATACCCCTCCCTACCTCCGTCGTCTCCTTGTCACCACAAAGACACAACAACATGGAATACACTACTGGAATACATGCTGAAAGCGGAGCATCTGCAACAAACTTCCCAGAACCTCAGCAGGCAGATGGAGACTCTGGATCAATTTTCAACCCCAACCTCCTTGATTTCCCATCACCACCCACACCCAATCACGTCCCCACCCAATCAAACTCCCCAGGCCACACAAACCCCCCTAATCTCCCATCCCCATCCCCACCCCTTCATCCCACCACCCACTCAAACTCCACAGGATCCCCTGAATACCCATCACCATCCCCACCCAAGCACATGATGTTCCCTGCAAGAATGGAGAGACTGCTACCAGTAGCCATGCAGAGTTTTACTAGCCCAAGATCATTAGCACCAAAGAAGCGAAGGGCACCTCCACCCCCTCGCCCTCCCCCTCCCCGTTTAGAAGGATCTCTTAAGCAGCAGCAACCTCTTAGTTCATTTTCTCAGCCGGCATATAGCATGGAATGTGCAGTGGAAAATACAGATGGCAGCAGCAGGGGACAATTATATGATGACTGTATTGCATGATATTCTCAGGGTCCCTGCAATATAAATGGTACTGACAGTAGTTTTGAGAACATGCCGGGACCCAGTAAGCCCATGACATTCTCTATTCCTGTATTGACAAGAAATAGAACACAAATGCATCGAGCTTATAGGGTAAACCAGTCCAATCTCCTACCCGTACCACATCAACCTCAGATTTCCCCCATGGATCATATTTCCCCAACACTTAAACTAACAAAACTAGCACTCCTAAATATCAGATCTCTTTCAAACAAATCATTCTTAATTCATGATCTAATTTGTACACACAACCTTGATTTTTTACTTTTAACTGAGACATGGTTAGATCAAGCAAACAGTGCTGCTACTCTCATCGAATCAGCTCCCCCAAACTTCAGTTTTTTGAGTGCTACCAGAGCAAATAAAAGAGGTGGGGGGATAGCCACAATTTTCAAGACGTCTTTTCAGTGCAATCAGTCGTCATTCGGTGACTTTACTTCATTTGAATATCTGTGTGCATGCATTAAGTCTTCTCCTCAGATTTTATTACTGACAATTTACAGGCCTCCAAAACATTCAGCTAAAGTTTTTCTTGAAGAGCTAGGTGAACTGCTATCAGTTGTTTGCATAGAGTATGACTGTCTTATTATATCAGGGGATCTAAACTTGCATGTGGATAATCCTGAAAACAATTATGCCAAGGAATTCATTGCACTAATCGATACTTTCTCCCTAACACAGCATGTACAGGGGCCAACACACTCTCTCGGCCATACCCTCGACCTTGTTATCACAAAGGGTCTCGATGTCTCTACAGCTGTTAAAGACCTGGCCTTATCTGATCATTTTTGCGTGTTCTTTGATGTGTCTATGTCCCCACACACTCAAAACACAGCTATGATGGTAAAAAGGAGAATCATAAATGATCAGACAAGTGCTCTCTTTGAGCAAGCACTTTCACTAAAGTCAAGTCAACTGTCAGACTCTGAAGACTTATTTGATCACTTTAATGCAAAAATGGCAAACATTATGGATGACATTGCTCCATTACAATTCAAGAAAGTTAAGGACAAACAGAAAGCACCATGGAGGCAAAATCCAGCAGTTAAACTTCTAAAAAGAGAGTGTAGGAAGACTGAAAGAAAATGGCGTAAATACAAACTTCAGATCCACTATGAAATCCATAAAGAGATGCTCCGCACATATAACTCTGAAATATGCAAAGCAAGACAGTCTTTCTTTTCTAACATTATCAATAGAAGTTCAAATAACACTCGTATTCTATTTTCAACTGTTGATAAGTTAACAAATCCCCCCTCACAATTAGCGCCTGAACTTCTCTCAACTAATAAATGCTATGAGTTTTCATCTTTTTTTAAAGGTAAAATTGACAAAATCAGACTCAACAGATCTGCTCAATTACAAATTCAACAACCTGAACTTCCAGCAACAAACAGAGGGAAACTAAACTTGATGTCAGAGTTCAGCTTGATAGACTACGAAACACTTGAAAAAACGGTACAGAATCTCAGCCCTTCCACATGTGTCTTAGACACTCTGCCTACCAATTTCTTCAAAACTGTTTTTCACCTCATAGCGGCGGATGTCCTTCAAATTGTAAATGTATCATTGCTGTCTGGCACTTTTCCTAAGTCACTGAAAACAGCTGTTGTAAAGCCACTTCTCAAGAAGAATAACCTGGATGCCTCCATGCTAAACAATTACAGGCCCATATCCAATCTACCTTTTATTGGCAAAATTATTGAAAAAGTAGTCTTTAATCAATTAACCACCTTCCTAACATCAAATGGGTATTTTGATTACTTTCAGTCTGGTTTTCGGGCAAATCACAGCACTGAAACAGCTCTCATTAAAGTTTCCAATGACATACGCCTCAACACAGATTCAGCTAAAACATCAGTCCTAGTGCTACTGGACCTTAGTGCAGCATTTGACACTGTTGATCACAATATTTTACTACACAGACTAGAACACTGGGTTGGATTTACAGGCATAGTTATCAGCTGGCTAAAATCATATCTACAAGAAAGGAGCTTCTTTGTTGCCATCGGAAACTGTACCTCAACACCAACGTCCTTGACCTGTGGTGTTCCCCAGGGGTCGATCTTGGGGCCACTATTATTCAACCTCTATATGCTCCCACTTGGACAAATCATTCAAAATAATTTGATTTCATATCATAGCTATGCAGATGACACACAAATTTACTTAGCTCTATCACCAAACAACTATGGTCCTCTTGAATCTATGTGTCAGTGTATAGAACAAATCAACACCTGGATGTCTCAAAATTTTCTTCAGCTGAACAAAGAAAAAACTGAAGTAATTATATTTGGTAAAAATGAGGAAAGACTTAGGGTTGCCACTCTCCTTGACACAAAAGGGTTGAAGGCAAAGGATACTGTTAAAAACCTTGGTGTATTAATTGACAGTGATCTAAATTTCAACAGCCACATGAAAGCGATAACTAAATCAGCTTTTTACCACCGCAAAAATATTGTCAAACTCAGAGGGCTGATGTCAAAACATGACTTAGAAAAACTCATTCATGCATTTATCTCCAGCAGGGTTGATTACTGCAATGGACTGTTCACATGCCTTCCTAAAAAGACTATTAAACAGCTTCAGGTGATACAAAATGCAGCAGCTAGGACTCTAACAAAAACTAAAAGAACTGACCACATTACTCCAATTCTTAAGTCCTTGCACTGGCTTCCAGTAAGTCACAGAATTGACTTTAAAGCACTATTGCTTGTTTATAAATCAGTAAATGGAGCAGGACCTAAATACTTGTCAGACATGCTTCAGCAGTACACACCTTCTCGTCCTCTCAGGTCCCAGGTGAAAAACCTGCTAGTAAAACCTACAGTTAGAACTAAACATGGTGAAGCAGCTTTTAGCTGCTATGCGGCTCAGCTGTGGAACCAACTTTCGGATGACATTAAAAAGGCCCCAACTGTAGCCAGTTTTAAATCTAGACTTAAGACCAAACTGTTCTCAGACGCTTTCTGCTAACTGTGCCGAGTTACAAATTCTGAATCTGCCTCGATAATTATTCTACTTTGTCTTTTACTTTTTTTACTACTTTTGCCTTTGTTTTTGCTTACTAATTATTCTTTATTTTTAAATGATTTTACCTTGTGTTTTATGTTTTCCTTTTATTATGATCTTTACCTTTTAACTATTCTTTGACTATATCGCCCTTCTATGCTTTTATTTGTTATTATCGTTTGGTTTTGTTTATGTAAAGCACATTGAATGACCTCTGTGTATGAAATGTGCTATATAAATAAACTTGACTTGACTTGACTTGACTAGTAGCGCTATCAAAACGTCAACAAGTTAATTTGTTGATCCCCTCACAGTATCCTGAATTGGTCAGAGATGGTTAAAACGACAACGACTAACTTTTAGAATCACAAAATTGTAAAACTCTGTGGGTGAACCCATAATCAGTGCAAAACAAAGCCATAGGTCTCTTCTTTCTGGAGGTTTGAGTTTATCACTGAGCGACGTACTTGGAATACCCCTTGGGCTATGTAATAAATGCCAGGGGTTTTGTTAGTACCTAGCTCTTCCAGTGGAGAACTTTTATTTTCCCTGCTCAAGGGGTTGCTCCCATCCTCCCATAGGGAGTTGAGTTGGAAACCATGCAAACCCCCAGACACTTGAAAGACAGAGGAAGACCTACCAGACCCACACACCTGCCTGTCAAAGGCAGTGGATGACCTCAAGCAGAAACACATAGCATCTCTGATAATGCTGAACTGCAACCTGTTTTGGTTCTTGAGTAGGCGACACTGAGCAGGCTGTCGCCTAGGGCGAAAATGCCTGGAAGGCCGCACGCATACATTTTTAACTTGAGTTCCCTCTCAGGTCCTCTCCTCTCCTTCAATTCTCCCACCTCTGGCACGTAGGGGCCTTTCCTCTTGGTCCTTTCGTCCTCTCCTCTGTGTCTTAGGACAACCTTCTCAGCATCCAGGGAGCCAATCAGAGAGTTGGGTTTGAACTTGATGTGATTCTGATTGGGCGACACCAGCTCCATGATGTGCTCGGATGGGTTTAGGTGATACTCGCCACAGAGTGTGACCAATAAATCCATCACTGGTTTACTAGGTTAACAAAACAACAATGGAAGACATGTAAATAAACTACATTGCTAAGAGGGATATTCCACCATTTGAGGAATTACACTCATTTTCCACCTCACCTTGAATTAAACAATTGATTTTTACCTTTCTCAAGTTCATCCAGCCATTCTCTGAGTCTGGCGATAACTCTTTTAGCTCCAGCCTAGCATAGATCATTGAATTGGATTACACCATTAGCATCTTGTCTGCTAGCATCATGTTTAAAAGTGACTAAGATCTCCGGAAATTTTCCTATTTAAAACTTGTCTCTTCTCAAGTTAGAAAGTGTAATAAAACTAACGGAAAAGGAAACGTGGCGATTTTCTAGGCTGATTTGACATGGAACTATACTCTGATTCAGGCGTAATAATCCAGTCACTAACCAATTCGAGAACGGCTGGATGAACTGGAGAAAGGTAAAAATCAATTGTTTAACTCAAGGGGAGGTGGAAAATGAGTGTAATTCCCCAAATGGTGGAATATCCCTTTAACCATTGACACATGACAATAAGTGAGTAGGATTTAGCAGAAAATGTTATCCAAAATGACAGGGAGTCTTGGTGTCGGGGATCAAACATGGGACACCCAGCCACAATGCTACCATTGCTCCACCATGTTCACATGGAGTATCTATCTAGTACATTTTACATGAGCCATATGAATGGTCAATGGTAAATTGACTGCATTTGTAGAATACTTTTCACCAAAGCACTTTACAGGCAATTTCTGATACACAGTGTATCCATGCACATACACATTCACACATAGGCTACTGATGGGCAAGGCTGCCATGCTAGGTGCCAATCTGCATTAGTACATTCTAAAGATTCCAAATGTGAATCTTGCCGAGTAACACTGGGAAAGGGCTCTGGAAATCCACATGCAAGACACTGGATGATGTCAAATAAAGGAAAAAGAAAATAAAACTAAGTGTGTGTGCATATTATTACCCTTAAACTGAAGTGGACCAGCAACAAGTGTTTGTTTATTTATTTTGGAGATGGGGGTATCCTCTCCGTGACTCACCTCCCATGCACGGTGGCCGTCTCCTCAGTGCCTCCAGGCAGCAGCACAGTCAGGGTCAGCTCCCTGTCCACCATGTCCTCACACACCTCCATGACAAACAGGGGTGTGTGTGTGTGTGTGTGTGTGTGTGTGCCAACAGAGCTCACACAGGCTGTGTGTGTGTGTTTCTCTCTATCTCTGTGTGTGTATATGTGTGTGTGTGTGTGTGTGTGTGTGTAAGTGGGGGCCAC
The DNA here is from genome assembly GCF_018492685.1 of Alosa sapidissima. Classification (NCBI taxonomy): domain Eukaryota; kingdom Metazoa; phylum Chordata; class Actinopteri; order Clupeiformes; family Clupeidae; genus Alosa; species Alosa sapidissima. Next base: position 15,308,683 of record NC_055979.1, on the reverse strand, counting down.
AAGGGGATCCTCACTGATAATCACCTGAAGGAAATGAAAGTAAAATGACGACAACATACAACATTTACCAGCTTTTGTCTGAAAGACAAGCAAATATTCACTGCAGGCAATCTACAGTATACCGTTTTTACTCCTGATATTCTACAGCTTATAGGGTTACTGACATCTGTCTTATTTGAATAGTGCTGACACCAATGCTAGTGCATAGCATCCACACTGACATCATCAGCTGAGAAAGGGATGGTCCCAATAGACTTAGTCGGGGAGGATGCCTTGTCCCATGATCGTGACTAACCTCTGTGTGAAATACCTTTCTGAGACTCTAGTGGTGGTGAGGGACTGAATGCAGCACTGAATATCTCCAAACATTACATTGACCACCCCAGAGGAATATATATATATATATATATATATATATATATATATATATATATATATATATATATATATATATATATACACACACACACATACACACTAGAACTGGTGTAAAAATATTAACCACTAGTCAAGTTGTGGCATTGTAGCAAAGTGGGCACATGCCCACCCAGACTTTAGTTATGTTTAAGCCCCCACCCCACCCCCCCTTCCCCTTCCTCTCTAAGTAGTTGAATATAACTTATGCAGTTAAGATTAATATGAATTTAAGATAAATGTGCCATTATCATTTTCTAGCCCCACCTCTAATGCCTACCTAAAATGAAATGTTAGCTTACATAATTCCCCTGGTAACCACTGAGGACAATCATAGGCCTACAACCTCATCTGAAAGACCTAACTTATTAAAATATAATCAGTGTATAAAATATGCCTATAGGGGAATCAGCATTATGAAATTGAAATTAAAAATCAGGGACAGTCTGTGACCTGATGTAAACCTCGAAACCAAATTGCATGTTAAGTCTTAGCAAATGTGAATTGTACCATATGGGTTTGCAGTAGTTTGAATTAAGCAGTGCTCGAATTACGTGGGAGCCAGAGGGAGCCGAGCTCCCATAGAGTGAGGACTGGCTCCCATGAAAGCAACAAAGTCAAAAATCTGAGGGGGTCTCTCATATCTGAAGGTGTCTGGCATTGCAATTTAATCTTAAACAACCGCTCATTATCCATCCCTGTGCGATCTCTTACCATTAAAGACGTTAAATTAAAATATAGGCTACTACGGGACGTAGACCTACCCTACGCTCTTGAACGCAGCATGACACTTCACCACCACACCACTAGACTGAGCAAACCGTATACGATCGTTTTGACAGCACTCACAAATCTGAAGAAGTCACCCTGCTTTGATGCAAGTGTTTTGTCTATTTACATAGGCGTTCATTGGGCTAGCCTATATGGTTTGATATGTGCTGAAAAGTCCTATTTGCTGTTGAACTTGCGCTTCACCTCTTCTATGTTGATTGACAAAGCCATAAATTATGGCCCATAATGCAGCCTACAATGAATGTGTTGTCTGATGATCTGTAGCTATCCTCTGCCATTCAGAGCTCCAGAAAGTTCCCAGACATTTTGAAACACCTGTTAGCAATCTCTGGTCGGAATATTCAATGGCTACCCAACAACATCTCAGTGCAAACTCCAAAATCGTTCCTCTATTAATTTTCTACGGTTCAACAATACTAGAACATAGTTTGGCTGCAATGGCTTATAAACCAGTTAGTGCTTTTTCCCTGTGTATAAGTTATACTACATGCATTATTGTGTTTGACACTGAAGATAGCCTATCTGAGACGGTGGTCTGGTTCAAATGAGTCACGTTGTGAAATTGAGAATGGCACAGAATAAATCGTTTAGTCTATTTATTTGTATTGTGAAATTGAAATGAAATATGGACTATTACAATCAATAATATGTTGAAATTAATTAAAAGCAATAAATTTCTATGAAAAATAGATGTATGTTGTGTGCGTGTGTCAAGGTTAAGCCTAGGCTTACCGTGCGCATATATTGTACGCCTAGGCTATTTCATCGCCTTGTTAGGCTATGCACGGGGTGTGCCAACTTTTTATGAGATAGAGAGACCCCCTTAAAGACAAAAAGATAATTCGAGCCCTGGAATTAAGATGGGCATCACCAAAGATATGCATGATGAGACAAAAGATCAACACCACCAGCGAGTTATTATGACCATAATCAAGTGTACTCACACATAGATGCTATCCAAATCTCAAAGAATTTGCGAAATGTATCTGTATTATCTTCACTAAGACCAGTTAAAGTACTTTATCTGTTACATGTTAATCAACGACACTCAACTCCTCAACATCAGCCACGACCGGACTCCCGTTAGAGTAGCCTAGGCCTAGGCTATATGCAAAGCAGCCAGGCAGTGTTAACTATGCCAGGCCAGGGCCAACGCCCGCCCGTGGAGTATTTTTGGAGTGTGTTCAACAGTGCGTACACTCTACAACAGCTGCGTGTTCCATTCACGGTTATTACCCGCAACGAATCACTGTATCGAAAGGTCAAGCACTTAATTTTCAACTTTTAAGATATATATTGCTGTTCTGGTAATATTTCCCCCGATAAATCGCTGTTGGTTAGATAGTGAGCAGCGGATGTCGGTTTCGGGTCAAGGCGTGCTAGAGGTTGACCAATAGCGTCACTCAACGCCAGAATTTAACACATGCACCACAACTATGGCAGGCGCACGGGGAATGCACCTGTTGCCGATTGCAGGTCAAATTGATAATCAAGTGCCAAGCGTCCTGTCACAGGGAACGAGAACGGCAAAGTGAAGCTTTGCTTCAACAATAACATGACTATATATTTATTTTAGTAAGCACGCTTTTAAGATATGCTCTCCTCTGCACAGAGCAAAACAATTTATCGTCAAAGTGATTTAATTTGATCAGTTAAATTGACTGCTACTGTCTGATTATATTAACTTTTAAAAGAGATGTTTAGTGCTAAGATCCAAGGACAGTATCAAAACACAGCTTGAAGAGCTCTCACATGTGAAACCAATGCACCCTGTCTCAAACTGCCAACCAAAGCACTATCTCCATACAGGATTAAACACCCCTCACTCAACATCTTCAAGTCATAAAGGACTAATTCACTCTTCACTTTTAGTTTACAGGATAAAAAGTCTTAACTTTTCCTTACCTTTAGGTTTCTTGTCCGGCATTCTCCTTGGTTAAAGCACAATCATTCCTGCTGGTTAAAGAGTGAAAGCATGGAGGACAGGACAGGCAGAAGAGGCAGGGTGACAGAGAGAGGCAGGCTTCAGTAATCCCACTGATTTGCACACAGCTTAAGGCCCTGCCCAGTCTTGTGACAGTAGTAAATCTCCCTCTCTCTCTTTCCCCTCTCTCTACTGTATGTCTCTCTCTCTCCCTCTCATTAATGTATGTTAGAAATAGTCATCACCATAGTCGTCACCTCTTTTTGAGTAGTGCTATTTATCAACATGTCTTATATCCTATGTATTTTGATTCATGAGCGAGTATCTCCTCAACTGATTCTTATACAATTATATTATTTTATGTTACAATTTTGCACCATTCAGCGTCTTCAAATAAAATCTGCTTAAAGTCCCAGTCCCAGCTCATAGCCATTCATGTTTCTGTGATATTTATTTAGTAATCCATATTTTTTAAATTAACATTGCAATGAACTGTTTATGTTGTTTCACACCCAATATTAATATTGTGGAGTGTCAGCCATATGTTCAGGCACTGGGGGGACTACTCATGTCTAGACAATATCACTGTGTCAACAGAAGATACCGGAAACTCGGCCCACAGCGAATCATCCTCAGCCAACTAATCAGCTTAACCTACCCTCCACCCCACTGTAGCCAATTAAAGCACTGCAGCTTCAGAGAACTGTGTGTCTGTCTGTCTGTCTGTCAGTGTTTGTGTGTGTGTGTGTGTGTGTGTGTGTGTGTGTGTTTGAAGGGGAGAGGCAAAGAGAACGAGAGAGTGTATATGTTTATGTGTAAGAGAGAAAGAGAGAGAGCTGGAGGTAGAAACACGAGGAAGACAGAGCCCATATTCACAAAGAAAATGGGCTCTGTGTAACAGATTAAGGATATTCTCCAAACAATAGAGATCATGTCAATCACAATTTTAGCGCTGCCAATTTTACGACTAAGAATAATTCACAAAGCATTTCAGCACTTAAAGTAGCACCTAAGTCTGTGAGAGCTTAGAAGTAGTCGAAATTACTCCTAACCCACTGACACCAATTCACAAAAGATCGGAAAGCAGAAGAGAGTACCATCCCATGTTGCGATGCTTTGAAATGCACATGCACAGGCACTTTCACGAATGGCAAGGGACTACATGTGCTGCTTGTAAAGGGTACAAAAACGCCACCACCAACAACCAAAACCATTCATTGTGGAAATGTAAACTACATTGTTTTGTTTTGTTGTTAATCAAACAAATTTACTTCCTGTCTATGCATATGTGTCATCAGAGGTTAAAGTGTGTGTGTGTGTGTGTGGGGGGGGGTATTGTTAAAATAAATAGTGAGTTAATTTTTCGTGTGTACAGAGGTGACCAAGAAGCAAGCAATTCTTGTCCAAAAAAGTATTGCTACACCACGATACTCAATATGTTGTCCAACGGTGAGGCATTTTTCCCCGTTGCACCAACACTGGATTTTAGGGTTTTCCCACCTGCCAAATCCCACTTTAACCACTGTGTGTCATCATATCTAGATGCATTTTAAAAATGTTGCAAATACCCCTAGTGTATTCCTTTACTGTTTCATTTGTATCCTGTCATCTTATTTATTTACTTTATTTATTTATTTACTGTGTTTTGTGGTACTCATGTAGCCTACCTACTCACCTGCACAAACCTGTCACTCATCAGCCTATCACTGTGGTCACTGCAAGCACATCCGTGCATGAGAATTGACGTCAACCATAAAACTGAGCTGTTATCTCAGGAGCTGTTGGTTTTTCATTCTAAAAGTCGGTTTTACCAGCTTTGTGAATAGGTTTTAAGAGAAAACTCTTTGTTAAAAACATTTAGTGCGAATTAGGAGTACTCTCGGTGGTAGGATACAATGCTTTGTGTATACAGGCCCAGATTTATATTAGTATCAGCAATTTTCCACTTTCTAGAGAATCTGATGTGACCAGTGATTCTGAAGCAGACAGTCTCAGTCAGTCACACAATATGACCCCCCCCCCCCCCCCCCCCCCCCCACACACACACACACACACACACACACAGACACATACACACACTGACACATACACACACTGACACACACACACTGACACATACAGTGTACACACACTGACACATACACATACTGACACATACACACACTGACACATACACACACTGACACATACACATACTGACACATACACACACTGACACATACACACACTGACACATACACATACTGACAACCCAGCTGCATGCTCATACCACACCAGCTGCATGCTTGCCATGAGTGCAGGACTGCTTTTGTGAGTTCTAGGCTGGGGAATTGTGTGTGTGTGTGTGTGTTTGTGTGTGTGTTTCATCCCAAAATAGTTCAATTTGAACAGCATCTTAGTTTTTTTTTCAGGGGATCGTCATAGGTCATAATTGACACAAAGTAGCAGATGCCATTTAATGTGTGATGCTCCTTTTCCCTGCCAAGACCCTCAGATTATTATATGAATGTGAGCCACTGAATCACGATGATTTTTTTCAAATATGTATTTTTATTTATTTTATAAAATTTATTTTTTATAAAGACATATCTGGAAGTGAGTTGGAGAGATATATGGGGAGATTACCTCAGATTGGACTTAAAGAAGCACTATGCAACAATTTTAGCAAAAAAGACCTTAATTATGCAGGTTGAGAGTCGTTCTAACTTTCTGGGTTGTTTGGTGGGTGCTTCGTGGTTTCTTGATGGCTAGCTCGCAAGCTAGTGGGGGTTTAGCGTAGCAGTCACTTGCTACCGAAGCTGCAGGGGGAGCTGTGTAGTAAAAAATGCAAGCCCAAATCTGGCAAAAACCCAGAAACAGTGAAGGAATAACCAGACCTGCATAGTGCTTCTTTAAACCTAAGTCATCGTGGGCATGGCCTATGTGTGGAGTGGTGTGGGATTCCAGTACTTCTACGGTCCTATGGCCATTGCCATGTCTAACCCAGGGGTTTTTAACCAGTGGTCTATGATGGCATTGCATATGGTCCCTGACCATACTTTAGATAATGTTGTTTCACTATGGGAATCTCTATTTTTACAGCAGTAGTCCTCAGGCTGCCTCTGTCAGAACAGTGGTCCCTGGGTCACTATCGGTTGAAAATCCCTGGTCCAACGTCAGACTTGGAAAAAATAATAACCTTGTGATATAAACTAGGGTGAAGGCCTGTGTCTCTGGTCCGGAAACGTCACAAAAACACTGGAAGTGTCCAAATAGTTTCCCTTTATTTGGCAAAGCTATCGGAACATAGAGGAAATTTAGTTTGGGATTTCCCTACAATAGAAAGAACTCATTTCACTTCAAGCCAAGATGTTCCTCACATGAGTATGTGTACTTTTCTTCATAGGTCTGGTCAGCTGTCACCAGCAGCAGGAAGGGTGTATCTGTGTGTGTGTGTGTGTGTCTGTGTGTGTGTGTGTGTGTGTGTCTGTGTGTCTGTGTGTCTGTGTGTCTGTGAACACCAGTCATTCAGGATTTGTGCTAGAATATTACCTAACATGTGGCTTCCCATTCAAGCTTGTAAATGCATAGCAATGAGTAACAGTGGTAGTGTCCTTCAGTGGGAGAAGAAAACCAATAACACAATGAAAACAGATTTATTTCTCTGAGACAATCACAAAGGCCACATAATTAAGGAACAGTGCCCTCTAGGGTTCATTTATGTTTTTTCATTGAAATGTTTAATTTCATGTAATAATTTTCAATGCATAATACTATACATGGATAATATATAATATATACAAGGTGTGTGTGTGTGTGTGTGTGTGTGTGTGTGTGTAACAACCTGCGTTTTACACTGCTGGTTAACATTCAACACATACACTCTAATGAAGCACCACAAGCCCCACGCCACCACATCAAGTTCACCACGCCCTGTGCACTAGATGAATAACTGGATGACTGGTTTGTGTGTGTGTGTGTGTGTGTGTGTGTGTGTGTGTATGTGTGTGTGTGTGTGTGTGCGTGTGCGCGCATGTGTGCGTGCGTGCGTGCGTACGTGCACCATGTCCACAGCATTGGACAGTGTTTAATATAGTGGGAGTGTAAATCTATACTCTATTTATTACTTAAAATATCTGTATGTGGTGTGGTGTTAAAATAATTACATTATTCTCATGCATCTATGTTCAAACTATATGTTAGTTACATGCTAGTCTCCCTCAGTACTGTTGTAGTAGGCTGGTCTGGCTCTCACTCAGCTTGTCTCTAAATTCCACTGTCCCAGTGCAACTGACCTCTTAAACTTCCCTGGCATGAGTTGGGATGGGTCTGTGAACCATTACACAACAGGCTACCTAACCTACTTATGGCCCGAGACGCTACCAGTGCTAAACAAACCAAATCAGGGGGATGTAGCTTATAGTACTTCCTTTCACCTGGAATGTAGAATAGAATAGAATATTGTCATAACACATTACGTTTATAAGAATAGGTTTGCAGCCTCCATACACAAAGACATGGAACAGTAAATAGGATTAAGGGCAATATATTTACTAACAGCAGAGCCTAGGCAGTGTCCAACAGTAGTAAACAATATATATTCAATAAACAAAGATACATGAACATGATCAAAGAGTACATCTCTCAACCTCTTATCTAAACATTTATACTTTATGTAGGTTGGTTACCTTTATCAGAGGCCATATGTATTGTTTCAGGAAAAGATTGGGCGGTGTTAGCGTAGTGGTTAAGGAGCTGGGCTAACATGCCATAGCCTGAAAAAGTTGTGGGTTCAATTTCTGGCTTCCACTGTTTTGCCCTTGAGCAAAGCACTTACAGTAGTTACTCTGGGGACAATGTAATCCCTCATAATATAATTGACATTATAAGTAATATGTATGTTACTTATGTGTAAGTCACTTTGGATTAAAATTGTCTGCTAAACAAATAAAATGTTAAAGATGACAATGAGAGGAAGAGGTCTGAATCATTACTTATGTGTGTTTTTAATGGTTAATTGTTCAACTTATAAATATAAATAGATCCCATCATTGACAGCATGAAGGAAAGTGTTTCTCTGCATTGTACCCATCTATGGTTAGTGAATAGCCTACACATACACACAGTTAGCAGTGAACATTCGTAGCAGAGGACAGCTACTGCATTTGGGGGTTAGGTGCCTTGCTCAAAGGCACCTCAGCCAAGTGGACACGGGAGAGCGATGTTCAACCATTTTTTTCGTACCGACAGTAGTCTACTCGTTGACCTCAAGAAACGCTGATCTATGTGAAAAATCGCTGGATATCTCCTTTAAAACTAGTTGGAAAATAACACAACTTGTGTTGTTTTTTTTAACACATCTCTATGTCCAAATAGGGACAACATTGTGTTGTTTCTAACATATTCGTTTTAAGGGTGTACTAATGAAAATTATTGGATGACTCGGAATTGTAACTAGTTAAAAAAAAACAATTGTCGACAACTGCGAATCTGCGATTATTACTATGACTCAATGTTAAACCCTTGTATGCATTCTTGCATATAGTATGGATTCGTATTTTGTGATAGATGACAGTAAGACTAGAAAAGTTCATACAGTCAATAGAAACAATACTACAAAGCTTCAAAACACACACACACACACACACACACACAATGTATGCGCATACACGTCACCTGCCTTCAAGCATATCCTCGATCACAGTGAATAAACTGTTCTCTGTGCCCAAGTGACAAACCAACTTCACCTTGTGGCAACGCTTGATATTCTGATGTAATGTAGAAATGAGGCAGATGCGGCATGCATCAGCACGAGCCTCAGCACCAGTAAATTAATGATTTGGCTCGTTCTCCATATACTTTCCATATATCTATATCCATATTTCTTTAACTATATGCATATGATTGGAAAACGTTAAGAAATGAAGAAAAAACTATAAGTAGACCCGACATCGGAGGATATTTAAACCAACTAAGTACAAGATACGATTTTGGCTACACATGGCAGTAAAAGAACAGAAAGAAACCAACACCAGAAACAGACCTGCTTATCATAGGAACAGAAATGCCGTATGGTAAAGGCTAAAGGGCAAATAGGTCTTCAAAAAGCTAAGCATCTCCGAGAGATATTCAGAAACCACCAGAGGTCGCCTGTGGATTGATGGGTGGTGTGAGGGATGTGGTCATAATGCCAACCGTTGGCCTCAGGTGCGGAGAATGCAGGTGCGGGTTGAAAGACCCTGTGCTCCTTGGACGGTTTTAAATTACGTTCATTTTTTCTCATGGCCTGAATATTACACAGTCCACGCTCGGCGATGTTAGATTATGGTGTTGAGACCTTAATTAAATTGTTACAATTTAAATAAAGCAGGATAGGCTATGCACTGTTATGTAGGCCTATTTAGTTCCCTCACTTTAGAGATTGTGGTTCTGGTGAATTCGGGATCTTAGTCTGGCGCAACATTTCTTCGTTTTATGGTCAGTTGTCTGCTTAGGCTTCACTTTAGGGTTGGGTTGCCAGTTGCCAACCTAAAGCTTCGGGGAGGGTCGTGAGATCCAGGGAGATGCGCGCGCCACGGATAACCGGAAGCGCTGATCGGTAATACACGGCGAGACGAGTGACACCAAATCTCAGTTTTTTTTTATCAATGGAGGACTGATTCATCAATTCCTCGAACGGGTCGATGTGTACCGGGAGATTTCGTTCATATGATCAGAAGAATATATCACATGTTTTTATACTCAGAGGAATTGTGAGGGTGAAATTATCCGAGGCGACGGTATCTACCTTTCCATAGATCCGCACCTGACAGGCATTTCCATGGTGAGTGCTTACATTTTTAGAAACATCTAGAATTGTAAGACCACAAACCAGCATCATCTTGTCAGGTATATTTGAAGCTTCGCACTAATTTGACTGTCATATTATTTATTTATTGAACGACTCATTCCTGCTAGTGTCCTGAAACGCATTGGCATGAGAGACAATCTGTGATTTACAGCTGATAAGGGAAAAAAACTAAAGAAAACAGTTGAATTGCTTAAATCCTTGACCATCTTAACGCCGTCATTTTGGACCAAATGCATAGGCTAGATGTAATCTCCCAAATAGTATTTAATATTTAATTTAATGCCCTGATTGGCATTAAGGATAGGGTTGGATTAAATGTAGCCTAGGCCTAATAGGGATCATCCCGATAGATAGTCATGCTTTTTATGGGATTTGTCTCGACAATGAGAAGCTGTAAGTGAAAGCGGTCGCGTTGGTCCTTTTCCTTTGCTTCGTGGGATTTGGCAATTATGTCTGCACATATGTGACTGGTGGATGTTTAGGTTTCACCAGGCGACACCCATGGTCTTAAAGCTAAACGTAGCGTCTCCGATTTGTCTACGATCGTCGTAAGGAAGAACAAAAACACTTCAGAATGTTGTTGTAGAATGAAAATGCGTGTGTTCTGATTCATAAGCGACGCAGGAGGTTATTTTTGTTTCCTCTTAGGTGTGTCGCTCAATACTCTGATTGATAATGATTGTCATTGGGAAGGGACAGCGCGTGCCCAGCTCCCCACCCACCAGTCCACAAACCGCCACAAACAGAGAAGAAAATGACGCGGTTTTAAATTGATACTTAAACCTGTTACCAAAACCCAAACTAGTTCTTAAGCTAGGTGAGTGATTGAATGGGAGAGGCACAATAGAAAGAAAATCTGCCTGTTGTGTATGACGACACGCCTGGAGATGTCTCGAGTCGCCTAGACACAGTTTAACCCATTGGGTGAATGTTTGCTATGTGGAATTGAAACCAATTTCAGTCCTGTCGGAAGTATTGTTAACCATGGCTTGCGGCGATATTTGTTTTTTTTTCTAAGATCATCGCCGATTAATGCTTAACAGTGTCGTGTATGGTGATCTCGAAGCCGTCATGCAACTGCCTTCCTCCGGTGTGGAAGGGCGTACTCCTCTGGTAAGCTTGCCTACGGTATGGAAATAAACGAGAAACGTCAACATGGCGCAGCTGCTCCACTCATCCCTCGGTCGAAATCGATAAAGGTAGGGCCTTCTGCTTCACCTGCTGTTTCACTTAAACTGTGTTAATTTCGTATGCTGAACACTATCGTTTCGCTTTGGGCATGATAAAGCTGTTCCCAGGATTTCAGAGGTCCAGGAAAAGTCCTTATTGTCGTATGACAGCACATACGTGACATTTGTTCCAGAAAGATGGTGTGTCAAGGATGCCTTCTGGTTTCAGGCAGTGACAGACCATTTTTCCTCGTGACAACCTTAGGAAAAAACGATGTTTTCTTTTAGTATAAGGACTATTTGTAGACATTTGCTGGCACCTGAAGACAAGGAGGGAAACAGTAACGGAATAGCCTACCTCACAAACGAAGATTTTAGAAGGAAATCATTGTCAGTGAAGATTTTAAAAGTGGTCTACAAAACATGTGATAAAGCGACAGGCTACATTACATCAGAATATCATCAGTTATTCAAGTCAGTTATGGAGTTTACAACGTTTGAAATGGAGACAACGTGTTGATAGGTGTAGTTTAGCAATACCCTTGTAGTTTAACAATACCCCTGTGGTGTTTGTCTGATTTGCTACTGCCATCAGACACTTTGCCTGTTTCAGCACCTTGGACAGCTATCTTTGGGACTGTAGACGGCGAACATCGAATCTCAATTTGAAATCATCACAGTGACCAGGCAGTTACTGATAAGCAGCTGGTGGCTTTTGGTCAGAGCAAGGCTGGGGAACTCCCTGCCAAAGTGTTTGTAGGTATATACTACGACAAAGGAAGCACAGGATCATCAAAGATATGATGGGGTATAATGGGATGAAGTCACACGCAATATTAGTTGGTATATAAGCTGTACTGTCAAAATGATTCGGTCCGAATTTAGACTTGGCTCATTCTTTCTATTTGGTAACTAGTAATTGCCCTAGAACTGTCATGTCAACT
>NC_055979.1:15274111-15291611 GCF_018492685.1 Alosa sapidissima | reverse complement strand
TTAATAGTTTTTTGTAGTCATTTTCCAGAGCAATTATAAACCAGAAAATGTTCTGTTCTACTTTCTCCCATTTCTTTCTTTCTTTCTTTCTTTCTTTCTTTCTTTCTGTCTTTCTTTTGGTCCTTCTTTCTTTCTTTCTTTCCCCCAGCCCCCCATGTCCCTGCAGTCAGTCTAGGTCCTCCTCAGAGAGCAGGATGAGAAAATGGCCGCCCAGCTTCTTGTTCCTCCCGGACCTGAAAGCTTCCGGCGGTTCTGCCCGGAGTCCCTGGCCGCCATCGAGAGGCGCATCGCTGAGGAGATCGCACGGAAGCCCAAGGACGCAAGGCGGTGCGACCCAGATGACGAGAATGGACCCAAGCCCAACAGTGACCTGGAGGCAGGGAAGTCCCTGCCCTTCATCTACGGAGACATCCCATCTGGCCTGGTGTCCGTACCACTGGAGGACCTGGACACCTACTATCATAACCAGACAGTAAGAGAAAGATAGAGATACTGCAAGAACAAAACGCTGAGAGAGAGAGAGAGAGAGAGAGAGAGAGCACAAGAACAAAACACTGAGACAGAGAGGGAGAGAGAGAGAGAGAGAGAGAGAGAGAGAGAGAGATAGAGAACACAAGAACAAAACACAGATAAAGAGAGGGAGAGAGATAGAGAGCACAAGAACAAAACACTGAGACAGAGAGGGAGAGAGAGGGAGAGAAAGAGAGAGAGATACCGCAAGAACATAACACTGAGAGAGAGAGAGAGAGAGAGAGAGAGAGATAGAGAACACAAGAACAAAACACAGAGAAAGAGAGGGAGAGAGAGCACAAGAACAAAACAGTAAGAGAGAGGAGAGATTAGAAAATAACAGGGGATATGAGAGGAGGGGGAGAGAGAGAGAAGTGTGTCATGTGGTGGACTCATCCAAACTACTGAGCCAACCAACTGCTGTTTTGCTGGGGCCCATGTAATGTTGTCCTCACACACACTCACACCTACACACACTCACACTTAGACACAGAAACAACTACACACACACTAACATACCCACACACACACACAAACTGCTGTAATAGCACACAGGGGTGTTCAGCAGGGCTTTTTTGTCTGTCCGTGTGGAGAACACCATGAGTTATCAGGCCCTAGAGACAGAGATGGAGGAGAAGGACACACACACACACACACACACACACACACACACACACACTACAGTAACTAACACACACACACTCACGCATGCATGGACACACACACATAAGCAAACACGCACACATAATCTAGTGCAGATATTAGTGGATGCTATATTATTGTAGTGTTATCAGTGATCTTTCCTGTGTGTGTTTGTGTCTCTGTCAGACGTTTATAGTGTTAAACCGTGGGAAGGCCATCTTCCGCTTCAATGCCACCCCTGCCCTCTACATCCTTAGCCCCTTCAACCTGATGCGAAGAATCGCCATCAAAGTGCTTGTGCATTCATATCCTTCAGCAGGACATGTGGATGTGTGTGTGTGTGTGTGTGTGTGTGTGTGTGTGTGTGTGTGTGTGTGTGTGTGTGTGTGTGTGTGTGTGTGTGTGTGTTAGTGTGTATGTGTGTGTGTGTGTGTGTGTGTGTGTGTGTGTGTGTGTGTGTGTGTGCACATTTGTATATGTATGTCCTTATTTTCCTTAACCTTTGATGTACGATGTTCAGTTTTTTCATCATGTGCACTATTCTGACCAACTGCGCCTTCATGACGCTGAGCAATCCACCAGACTGGGCCAAAAATGTTGAGTAAGTCAATTGTGTGAGAGCGTGTGTGTGTGTGTGTGTGTGTGTGTGTGTGTGTGTGTGTGAGAGTGTGTGTGTGTGTGTGTGTGTGTTCAGAAGACCGATCTAAGGCCGGTGTGAGTGACTGAGTGTGTCTGTGTGATCACGAGGGGTATGCTTATCTGTGTGTGTTGTTTTGTGAGTGTGTGTGTGCATGCGTGCGCTTGCATGTATGTGTAAGCCATGACGCGACGTCTGTGCCTCTTTCAGGTACACGTTCACAGGGATCTACACGTTTGAGTCCCTTATCAAGATCCTGGCGCGGGGATTCTGTGTGGGGAAGTTCACCTTCCTTAGGGATCCTTGGAACTGGCTCGACTTCAGTGTTATCTCCATGGCGTGAGTATTCTCCCTTCACCTGACCAACACTGTGGACACAGGCATTCACTGGGCTACATCCAGTACATCATAGCACCTTTTCTTAGTGAACAGAAGACTTTTGATGTTTAAAATCCCGTTATTGAACCATCACATAAATAAAGGACTCATAGAAAAGCCTACTAGGCAGTTATGGACAGAAGAGTACTTTTGATGCCATTTTGCAACTGTTGATGTTGATGTTTTTAGTGATTTTAGTCACGATATCTCTTAGGTAAAGTTGATGCTGTTTTTGTTCCTATTCCCTGTGTTTGATCTTTATAAATCTGAAACACATGTGAGAAGGTGGGGTCAGTCTAACTGACAGACTTATCAACCAATCAAGAGGCTGCTGTGGGGTTTGTGGTGCTCTCCCTCCCAACCTTCCATTGACTAAAGGACCAATGGAGGTTGTCATAACAGACCTGTCCCCAAGAGCTACATTGATTGTCATCATATCATGTATCTTTAAAAAGAGCTTCTGGGTTCTGGTGTGGCTCTTGCAACACATGCACAATTGCACATACACATAGCAGTTACTGCTTCTACAGTATATTGCCATGCAATTTAAATAAGTATACTGTACGTCATACTGTCTGTATTGCAATATCAAATTCAATCTCAAGTATGATGTATTGACTACATTTGTATATGTAGTGCAACCGTATGTGCAGTTTTTTTCCTGAGGTTGATGTGTTTGTTAAAGTGAGTGTGAGTGTGTGAAATGCATGAGTGTGTGTGTGTGTGTGTGTGTGTGTGTGTGTGTGTGTGTGTAGTGTGTGTGTGTGTGTATGTCTGCATGTGTTTGTGTGTGTGTCCTCGATGGTAACTCTGTATTTGATTCTGCAGGTATGTAACAGAGTTTGTAAACCTAGGCAATGTTTCAGCTCTCCGCACATTCAGGGTGCTCAGAGCTTTGAAAACAATCTCTGTCATCCCAGGTAAGGGGTGTCTGTGCATGCATGGATGTGTGTGTGTGGGTATACACGGCATATGTGTGTGTGCGTGTGTGTGTGTGTGTAAAATCCCCCAGATGTCAGTCAGGTGTACGTCCATAAGTGAAGTCTCCTCCCTCTTGCTTGGTCTTTGCCTGTCGCGTCCTAACGTGTGTGTGTGTGCGTGTGTATGTGTGTGTGTTTGTTTGTGTGTGTGTGTGTGTGTGTGTGTTGTACCCCCCCCCCCCCCCACCCTATACTCTGCCTCCCCTTCCCCTCCCCTCCAGATATGTGACAGAATTTGTGGACCTCGGCAATGTCTCTGCACTCCGAACCTTCAGGGTTCTCCGGGCTCTCAAAACTATATCAGTCATCCCAGGTGAGAGCCAGATGGGGTCAGAGGTGACTAGGTCGAAGGTCAAAGGGCGCATAGAAGCTTTAGTGAGAAAGACGGCAAATTTTAAAAAAAGAGCTGGCGTTCACTTCATTCTGAGCTCTTGCCCCCTCCCCCATCATCTTACCCTTGACTCATCTTTCCAACCAAAGTCCCGCCAAACAAAAGCAGGAATCTGACCCAGCCCCCGCGGATTGGAAAACACGATTCCATGCTTTTAACCAATGAAATAAACTTCATTTATTTTTTTGGTTGATACTGTAACTCAGCTTTTTTCATTTTTCTTTTTTTTTTGTTCCTCTCTCTGTCTCTCTCCAAATCCTTTCTTTAAAGGTTTATTTCCCCACAAGCGTGAGCCTGGGGAAATAGAGCAGAGTCGGAACTGCTAGTTTTTTCGTTCTGTTCTTTTTTTTGCATGAGACATTGCAAAAGCCAGCCTGTGTGATAAACTCTTGTCCGTCCTCCCTCTCTCTCTCTCTCCGTTTGTGTGTTTGTGTTCAATGTGCGTGTCATCGTTTGATATTTACACCCTATTGTGAATGTGTGTCACATGGCAGAGAAATGCCATGACACACACACACACATACACACACACACACACACACATACACACACACATGCACACACACACACACACACACACACACACAAACACACACACACACGCACACATGTCTAAATGTCATTAACAAGCATCTTTTCTGCTCCAAGCATTTGTACGCTTGACTTTTCCTCCAATTGAATATTTGAGAATATTAATCTGAAATGATAAAGTTCCCAAACTATTCCTTAAGGGATTACTGTGAATTGCAGATGTATTTTGTAAAGCAAGCTAATAATATGTATCATTATCCAGTGTTAATCCAACCACTACTTTACTGATAGAATAAAGATTCTTGCTCCAAGCCAATATCTTAACTAGCTACATTTTTTAAAAAGCAACATTTATGGCTGAAACCTTTTGACTATTTTGCTTGACCTTTAGAGCTGTATACATCTGTTTGGAGGTTCTGTACAGAGAAGGTGATTGCCTTAATAGCTTCACATCAACTCTCACTTTACTAATGTAGCATTGTTTTAGAATTGAATAAGCTGATCCCATGCTAGCAATGGGAGCTCAGTTTTATGTATCTACTTCCAGTGTAGAGGTTGCTTCCCAAAATCTTAAAGACCCTGCCAATGACTTGCATTCTTTCCAGTGTTCTGGGTTACAGCATGTAGATATTGCGACCCATATACATTTTATTGTAGGTTGTTGCATACATCTCTACAATAAGATTGTTTAATAATATCCTAGATAGAGAGTTGTGGAGCAGATCTATTTTTTGATGTTCACAAAGTTGGCAGATCTACTCCAAATCTGGCCCAGATCACTGGGTTGGATTCGGATTTGCTCCAAATCTGGTCTAGATCCATTTAAGATCTGCTCAAGGTGCTATCCAGGACTATTAATCTCCAGCAGAAGAGACTGATTTGCTAACCCTAGCAGAAATGTTGGTTCAGCAGACGTTAGAACCAATAAGATGGCCTGCCATTGGTTGGCCCATCAGCCATTTGGTCCCACCAATGGGTAGCTTTCATAAATCAGTCTCCTCAGATTGGTCTATGAGACATATTCAAGGGTAGATGCTCTGCCTTGTGTTTTCAGCAGTTGAAGTATTTCCCATGTTTGAGCTCTGTGATGTATTATGAAATACATCTCAAATACTCTAAAACATCTCAAACATATTAAATACATCCACCCCTTTAACCCTGAGAGGGGCTTTCTGTCTCTGACCAAATGCATGGTAAATAGTTTGTTCTGAATTAGGCTTCATTGGCCCTGATAAGGGAACAAGGGCTCTTTTAATGATTTGGGACACAGCCTCTGGGCCTCCACCATCATTTGGAGTGTTTCAAGAGTGTGACCTCTCCCTGGTGGTGTGTTTGTGTACCCCCTCTCTCCCCACCCCCCTCCAAACCTCCACCTCCCAGGCCTGAAGACCATTGTGGGCGCTCTGATCCAGTCGGTGAAGAAGCTGTCGGACGTGATGATCCTGACGGTGTTCTGCCTGAGCGTGTTCGCTCTCATTGGCCTGCAGCTCTTCATGGGCAACCTACGGCAGAAATGCGTGCGGATCCCCACGAACGATACCACGCCCATACCCACTGGCCTGCCGCCCAACCACACTGCACTGGGCAGTGCCGAAGACCAGGAACTGCTGGCCAGCATGAGCCTGATGACGTTCAACAACACCTTTAACTGGACTGAGTACCTCAACAATGAAAGTGAGTGTGTGTGTTTGTACATGTATGTGTGTGTGTCTGTGTGTCAGTGTGTGTGTGTATGTATATGTGCGCACATGTATGAGTTTGTGTGTGTGTGTGTGTGTGTGTGTGTGTGTGTGTGTGTGTGTGTGTGTGTGTGTGTATATATGTTTGACTCATTAACTCATATGCTGGGTGTTAGTGGACTGCAGTGAATGGGGGCTGTGATGTCATATGGTGACTGTGTGTGTGGGTGTGTGTGTGTGTGTGTGGATGTGTATGTTTGACTCATATGCTGGGTGTTAGTAGACTGCAGTGAATGGGGGCTGTGATCTAATATGATGTGTGTGTGTGTGTGTGTGTGTGTGTGTGTGTGTGTGTGTGTGTGTGTGTGTGTGTGTGTGTGTCTAACATGATGTGGACTGACATGCTGGGCCGTGGGGAAAAGCTTGGCTGAGGCGGGTGGTAAAGTCAGGGCCAATGTGCCGCATAATCACCAGAGAGAAAAAGACAGAGAGAGAGAGAGAGAAGGATGGAGAGAGAGGGAGAGAGTGGTGGAGAAAAAGAGAGAGATCGAGGGAGGTAGAGAGAGAGTGGTGGAGAGAAAGAGAGAGAAAAAGAGAGAGAGGGAAAGAGAGGGTGTTTTGAGAGAGACAGAGAGTTCCTGGAAATTTGCATGATCTGTGCTAGAGGGGAAGAGCTCATAGGCAGGAAAGGTCAGGTGTTAAACTCTGTTTGAACACAAACACAGTGACCCACCCTGAGTGTGATGCTATGCTATTTCTATGTACAGTATGTTCAGTGGTTAAAGTGGGATTTGGCAGGTGGGGGAACCCTAAAATCCAGTGTCGGTGCAACGGGGAAAAGTGACTCACCGTTGGACAACATATTGAGTATCGTGGTGTAGCAATACAAGACAAGAAGTAGCAATTTTGGACAAGAAGGGCTAGTTTCTTGGTCACCTATGTACATGCGAAAAATTAATTTTAACAATATCATCACGCTATATTGTGGGTATGAAAGAATATATTTATTATTTATCTGAGGTGTGTGTGTGTGTGTGTGCGTCTGTATATGTGTGTCATTGGGTTAACCATCTTTGTCCTTCTTCTGTCGTAGCCAACTATTACTATCTACCAGGCCGGCGTGATGCTCTACTCTGTGGAAATGGCAGTGATGCAGGGTAAGCCTGAGGCTCCAGCCTGCTGGTTCCTATTGAAGTCTATCACCGTTTCAAGAGAGTTCCATTATCAGCATCATAGTTGGACCCACAAGGCTTCCGTTTTAACAATCCATATGTTATCTTAATGCAGAGGAAGTACAGTAGATTGGGAACAAAATAGAACGTTCAAGCATTGTTTTTGTTTTTATTGTTGAGAGGGTCTATAGTAAATGAAAGGAGCAGTCTATTCTTTTTATTTCTTTGTTTGTTTGTTTATTTATTTGATGCTTTTGTCCAATGTGAGTAACATAGACCATTTTCAAGGACAGTCCTGAACTGATGGGGTTAAGTGTTCAAGGTCAAGGTCAAAATCTGGCTACTGCTTGTCTGCCCAGTTCCCTTACCACTTATACTACCATCAGCTTTCGGTGAAAATTAAGTGAAATTCTCCAAACATTTCTCAGTCTGACCGTCCGGTATGCGCAATGTTGCTCAAAGAAACTTTTGCTGCATGAATTGGAAACACAAGAAATAGGTCAGATAGAGCCATACTCTATTCCAGCTTTTTTCCCGTGATGCTTCGGGGGCACATAAGGGAGAGGTGTACTTTGATTGGCAGTTTAGCTCACACATCACCAACCCTTCATCCACAGGAAGGACTGTATCACTTAATCTGTGATTATGATTAGAGAGTTCTCACAGTAATTTTATCTCTGATTGGTTGTTTGAATCCGTTTTTTGTCTCTGATTGGCTGTCCTGCAGGCAATGCCCAGAGGGCTTTTCGTGCATCAAGGCGGGTCGGAACCCGGACTACGGCTACACCAGCTTCGACACTTTTAGCTGGGCCTTCCTCTCGCTCTTCCGCCTCATGA
Organism: Alosa sapidissima; assembly: GCF_018492685.1. NCBI lineage: Eukaryota > Metazoa > Chordata > Actinopteri > Clupeiformes > Clupeidae > Alosa > Alosa sapidissima. The sequence continues at coordinate 15,283,854 of NC_055979.1, read as the reverse complement.
CGCAGGACTACTGGGAGAACCTCTATCAGCAGGTCAGCTTCCAGAAGCTTCTTTTATAGAATGCTGTGCCCAGCTCAGATGGCACTGTATCTGAGTAGCCCCACTGTAATGATACTGCATCCATAATGGCAGTCTAGATGTCCAGTCTAGATGTTCATTCCAGGTCTAGATGGCCAGAAGTTTCTAGCACAGATCGCCACATACAACTCGGATGGCTCCGTGGTCTAGTCACTGTAGACTGGTTACACCTGTTCAGTTCCCGTGCAATTCTTACTAACTCAGTTCAGTTCACTTGCATTCAGCATATTTCAATTCAATTCAATTCAAATCAATTGAAATGTCCTATTCTTTAGTGCTGCCACTAACGACTAATTTTCTAATGACTAATCTTTCAACTAATTTTTCGATTAGTCGACTAATCTAAACAACTAATTTAAATCAAGTGTTTGTTATTTTGTTGTGTCCATTTTATTTTGAACTCATCTGTGTGTGTGTGTGTGTGTGTGTGTGTGTGTCTGTGTATGTGTGTCCAGACCCTCCGTGCGGCTGGGAAGCCCTACATGATTTTCTTTGTGCTGGTGATCTTTCTGGGCTCGTTCTACCTGGTCAACCTGATCCTGGCCGTGGTGGCCATGGCCTACGACGAGCAGAACCAAGCCACCATCGAGGAGGCGCAGCAGAAGGAGGAGGAGTTCCAGGCCATGCTGGAGCAGCTCAAGAGACAGCAGGAGGAGGCGCAGGTGTGTGCGCACACAAACACACACACACACACACACACAAACACACACACACACACACACACACACACACACACACGCGCACACACACGCGCACACACACACACACACACATGCACACAGAGACAAACACGCATATACTCACATACTGTACATACCCACAAATATAGTGGACACACACACACACAATAGACTGAACTTCCAATGCTTTTCTCACCATGATCATAATACAATTACATAACTGTATGATAATAATAGTACTGTAAGGTCAGTAGCTGAGATGCTGAGTTACTGTTGACTATGGGAGTTTGCTTGATAATGGTTGTGATATGATCTCTAGAGGTCAGCAGAGTTGATATTATTCTCCTGAATATGTTAACTGAGCTTTAGGAGAGATGTGATCTATCCTGGGTGTCTGTGGTCGAGTAGGTGGTACATGCGCACACACACACACACACACACACACACACACACACACAGCTTAGTTCAACAAGTCCTGCATAACCATGCCACACCCTGTTCTATTGTACCTTCATCTCCTCTTCTGGACTCTGTATTCGTTTTGTCCTCTTTTCTTGTACCTCCCTCGCTCTCATATTACCCCATGTAGCTGCCATCTTTTCCTTTTGGCCTTTTCCTCCTATTTACTGCAGTTGCCATTTTTATTTCTCCTCTCCTCTCCTCTCCTGTCCTCCTTTTCATCTGTCTATCCATGCGCTTGGTGCTAAACTAAAGCTCCGAGCTCGCCGTTGCCGTGGAAACAAATAACGAGGCAGAAAGTGTGTTCTCGCTCAGGGTAAACACTGAAATGAGAGAGTGAGTGAGACGAGAGAGAGAGAGAGAGAGAGAGAGAGAGAGAATTAGGGAGACGAATATATAGAGAAAGAGAAAGGAGACAGATTTAAAGGGGAATGTAGTTTATATTTCGCTGTAGATTAGCACAGCACATAACTATAAGATGGAAAGACTGAGAGTGAGAGTAATATGGAGAAAAAAGAGATAAAGGATAAAAAAGAAACAGAAAGAAACATTTGATATAGTATATTTCAGCAACGAGCGGTAGATTAATTTATATCTCTAATGCAATAGTATAGAGGATAGAGAAATGACAAAGAGCAAAACAGCCAAGCTCCTGAGAACAGTACAAAAACATTGACTTTCTTTTGGAAAAAACAAGAAATCAAAGAAGGAAAAGGTGGACAACTGTATGGGAACACCCAGAGACAGAACGGAACTTCAAACAAGGAAGTAAGAACTTCGCAAATAATAAGAATTAGATGATTTTCTAGTGTAACTGTAGCCTAAAAGCTGTCACACATGGCCGGCAATGCGACAATCAAACACAACGGTGGAATTCTGTTTATCGCTTTACTACACACACTACTGGCGACGCGATCACCCATCGATTCAGTGGAGATACACTGACCAGACAGCTGTTTTCTATTATCAAAATCACCCTGAAAAAAACAAAAGGGGACGATTAGAGTGATGTGATGGATGTGATTAGAGTGATGTGATGGATGTGATTAGAGCGATGTGATGGCACCAGTCAGTCTATGCTAAGATCCGTTGCCTCAGTGATGAGCACCTCAGACAAGTTGAAGAGCTCCAGAGGGACCTTCTAATGTTAAGGAAAGAGCAGAGGAATATCTGTGCCCAGGGGTTCATAATCCATTCATGCCATGTCTAAAGGAACCGTATGCAAGAAATGTATTTCAATTAATCATAAAATGGCCCCGATATGTCACTAGACATTAAGAAATCATGTTCATTTCCAATACTTATATCACTGACAACAGTAGTCTGGCCAGGATATTGTCATTTAAAAAGTGAAGTTGCCATAATGTCGTGTGATTAATGTTGTTCATGTGTAATATAGGCTGTTTGGGTGCAGGTAGACAATATGAACTGTTGTTGATAGACAGTGGCGGCATTGCGGACCCAGCTGACCATGCACCGCACACCCACAGAAGCTTATAACCTGCCAGCCATGTTCAAAGTGACATCACTCAACCCTCACTTAGTGTCTGCAAAGACATGACCCCTCAAGTTACAGCTCTCCATACTCTTTCTCTATTGGTTTATTACTGTAGTTTATGCTCCACACAATTTTACTCTTTTATTTCTCTATCTCTCTCTCTCTCTTTCTCTCTCTCTCGCACGCCCCTGCTCACACACACACACAGGGGCGTAGCAAGATCCTGGGCCCTATGCATAGGCAGTCCTGATGGGCCCCCATAATAAAATATATTCCAGACTTTTCAAGGGCCCTCCCTCCCCTTGGTGTTCTAGTAATCAGTAGCGGTTTTACCCCCAGTCCGTCGCCCCTGCTCACACACACACACACACATACTCTTTCTTTCCCTTTTCCCAGCTAATATGCTCTTTGGAAGTCGCTGTCAGACAGTTCATTGCTATTTGGTTTCCATCCTTTCATCACTTTAAAGTTAAATCTGTACATGCATGTGGGCACAAATCTGTGTGTGTGTGTGAGTGTGTGTTTGTGAGTGTGTGTTTGTATGTGTGCGTGTTTGTGTGTATGTGTGAAAGTGTGTGTGTATGCACGTGTGAGCCTGGTTACCCCTGACGACCATGCTCGCCAACTCTCTCTCCTTCTCTCTCTCTCCTTGTCTCTGCTCGGCACTGCTGACTGGCTGGCTGGCTGACTGATGTGCAGGTTGCCGCGGCGGCGACCACGGGCGAGAGTGGCGACTACAGCGCCAGCTGCGGCTGTCGGAGGGCCCCGTCGGAGGAGAGCTCGTCGGGTGGCGGCTCACGCCTCAGCTCCAAGAGCGCCAAGGAGCGCCGCAACCGCCGCAAGAAGCGAAGGCAACGCGAGGAGCAGGAGGAGGAAGAGGAGGAGGAAGTGGCCGAGAAGAGGGACGCAGAGAAGTTCCACAAGTCGGCGTCAGAGGACAGCATCAAGCGCTCCTTCCGCTTCTCCATTGACGCCAACCGCCTGTCCTACGATAAGAAGTGCTCGACGCCCAATCAGGTGAGGGGGAGCCACCTGAGCGACCCTGGGGTGTAGGGTCTGGGTATATTGTCTTCTTTGGTGCCACAATAGATAGTCGTAAATGAATTTAAGGCCACATCTTTAAAGCCTTTGAAGACTGAACTATCCTACGAGTTTGGCACATGGGAGAAGTGCGGCGGTGTTTTGATTCAGATTCCTTTCATCTGCCCACTCTCCACTGACTCCTCTCATTCACTCCTTACATTCCTGTTCCTCTGTCTCTCCACTTCTCTTATTCTCTCCATTGCTTTCATCTCTCTCTCTCTCTCTCTCTCTCTCTCTCTAAATTCAAATTGAAATTCCAAAGAAGCTTTATAAGCATGACCAGAACATTGTACAGTATTGCCAAAGTATTTGGGTTGGGTGGTACACTGTTTACGCTGGATACATTACCACACGGGATATCTCTTACTCTTTCTCTCTCTCTCCCTCTCTCTCTCTCTCTCTCTCTCTCTCTCTCTCTCTCTCTCTCTCTCTCTCTCTCTCTCCGTCTCTCAGTCTCTCCTGAGCATCTCGCGTGCCTCCCTCTTTTCCCCGCGCCGGACAAGCCGAGCGAGCCTCTTCAGCTTCCGGGACCGGGCACGCGACTTTGGCTCGGAGAATGACTTCGCCGACGACGAGCACAGCACGTTTGAGGACAGCGAGAGCCGGCGCGGGTCGCTCTTCGTCCCGCGGCGCACCGACCGGCGAGGCTCCAACGTCAGCCAACGCAGCCTGGGGGCGCCGCGCATTATTCTGCCCGCCAATGGGAAGATGCACTGCACTGTCGACTGCAATGGTGTGGTGTCGCTGGTCGGGGGCACGTCTGTGCCCACCTCGCCTGTTGGCAGGTTGCTTCCAGAGGTGGGTGTAGTGTAGAGTCAAGAACACTCACACACACAAACACGCACACACACACATAAATGCACACACATAAATGTATATACACACACACGTACACATACATAAAAATATACACACACACACACATACACACACATATACACACAAACACAAACAGACACAAGCACACATAAACATACACATAAACAACCATGCATACACATAAACACATATATGAACACATGTATTCTGTTTTCCTCTCATCATTTATCGTTTTATCTTCCTCTCACTGTTCTCTCTCTCCCTATCATCTTTCCGCACTATCATACTCCGTTACTGTTACTGTTTATTCCCTCCTACCCTCACACCACCTCCATCTCTCTTCATGTATCTCTTTCTATCTATCCTTCCACCTTCCTCTCACCATTTATTTCTCTTTCTCTATCCATCTCTCACGTCTCCCCCCCCACCCCCCACCCTTTCTGTCTGCAGGGCACCACCACTGAGTCTGATGTGAAGAAGAAGCGGTCAGGATCTCACCGAACCTCTATGGACTATCTGGACGACACTGTGGCCAGGCAGAGGGCTCTGAGCGTGGCCAGCATTCTCACCAACACAATGGAGGGTAGGAGGAGGCTATCGCACACACACAGACACACACACACACACAGACACACACACACACACACACACACACACACCTACACACATGTACCTGAAATTTTTTCTAGAATCTAGTGATGACAATTTGCAGACAGTGGCAGTTGGACAAATCTGTCCAGTCTTTAAGATGATCTATCCTCTAGTATTTGAGCTGAAGTTGATTCTGACAATGCTGATAATAATTTACCAGATTTAGCTATATGTTTATTTGTATAGTTACATGAAATTAAAGCAACAAATATTTAAATATAAATATAAAATATCTTATATACTTGGGTTGGGGTCTTCTTTGAAAAGATTCACCCTAATCTATTCATCAGTAATTGATTTTGGAGGCCATGTTTTGTCAATGCTCTTCAGAACTGGAGGAGTCTCGTCAGAAGTGCCCCCCCTGCTGGTACAAGTTTGCCAATACCTTCTTGATCTGGGACTGCTGCCAGGGGTGGCTGAAGATCAAGGAGGTGGTCAACATGGTGGTGATGGACCCGTTTGTGGACCTGGCTATCACCATCTGCATCGTGCTCAACACACTCTTCATGGCCATGGAGCACTACCCCATGACCAAGGAGTTCAACGATGTCCTCTCTGTGGGAAACCTGGTAGGCTGGACATGTACAATGCCTTAGGGATCCTTAAAGGAGTTGCTTGAATGCACCATGCATCCACTATAGCACTCTTACATTGACTTGCATTGTATTTAATATAGCACCACACATGGTACATAGTGACTTACTAGAGAGCCAGTCCAGCACTAGCTGGTTTGCATCCTAATTTTAGTGGGCAAAACAAAGCATATACGTTTTTCAAATTATGTCCCTAAGCATTCTGTTACTATATCTATTTAACATTTATGAATGTTTGAAACTTAAATTACTACACATAGCAACTTTAAATGGGATATCTAAGTTGTCTTGAACGCACCATTAAGTCTATGGGTAAGCGAACGTTTGGAAAACGTACATCCTATGAGAGGCTCTGAGGTTAATAACGGACCACGACCAGAGTTAGCATTCCATTGACTCCTGTTCATTTTGGGGTCACATTGACAGTAAATAACTTTAGATCTGAAGCGTTTTAAGCCTTTATATGACCCATTTCTATTTCCAGAGAACTACAGCATTGTGTGACTGGCATCATAACCTCGTATCTCACTTTACGGCCAATAATAAACTTTTTTTTTAAACCAATGCAAAAATGATGTCATCAGCATGTGCCTTTTAGTCGCACACAACGGGTAAGCTATTTAGGAAAGCATCGAGAGAAAAAAATGAAGTAATGTTTTGTTGAGTTGGCACTATGTCGGAACAACCACCAACTTACCAAAAGCTGCACTCGAACTCGCATTACTCTGCACGTTATCAATTTTCACAAAAGTCTCTATGTGAGCTTGTTTGTTTCCGGTGGAGCCAGTTTGAACCTGATGCTATTGTTGCACCTAGTGAATCAGCATGTTACGATAAAGAAGGATTTATGCGTTTGTTAAAATTGTTATTATTGGGCAAACAAGATATTCAGTGTAGGAGTGAAGATGTAAGGAGCCGAAGATGTCTTTACAATATAGTTAACGCTCCACCGGAAATAAATGAGCTACCCTGAGCCTTTCGTGCATGTAGCCTATTACAATGCCTATTTCCCAAAGTCGAGCATGCTTCCTTGATAGAATGCTTCCTTGCGAATCGGGTTCTACGAAGATGAGGTGAGAGGCCTCACTTGCGTTCTTGGAGTGTACTTTGGAACAGACTAGTGTCACAGAGGTCGTAATTTGTCCGCTGTTCACGGCCCTCGAACCTGCCACCTCAACACACACCGGCATGGGAGTTGAACGCTCTAACCACTGAGCTAAAAGCCCAGGCTCCCAACTCAGCGGAAACTGAATATTCGCAGCACATTAGCGGCCAACAGGAAATGGGTTCAAATTAACGTTACTTGTCTCTATTGAAGTCCCATGGGGTGGCTATGTCCATTTCTTTTACTGTCTATGGGTGGCACTCTTCCTTGCCTTCCTTGCCTTCACGCGTGTATTTGATAGAGCACCCCTTGATGTGTAAGGTGGTATTACAATACAGTGTGAAGCTAGCTCTTTAGCATGCTAACTTTAGCGGCTATCTGGGAATAGGCTTTCTTCACATTCTGTTGCTATTTCTAAGTAATTTACACTTTAAACTAGAAGCCCAAGACATTAATTTAAAGGAATAGGTTTGGAACTTGTCTTTATGTTTTTTTTTTTTTCTCTACTTAGTTTATGTTGTTGAACAGAGATGTGTTCAAGTTGAGTGGGAGGATTCAGAGGAGCCAGCAAAGAACAGGGGCCTGAAATATGCCAAGCAGTAGAGGTTAGAGAGGTTATAGAGGATATAGAGTTTTTTAGAGAACCAGCAGTTCAAACCAAATCAAACGTATGTGTTATGCTTGTTCAGGTGTTCACTGGCATCTTCACAGCTGAGATGTGCTTCAAGGTCATCGCCCTCGACCCTTACTACTATTTCCAGGAAGGCTGGAACATCTTTGACGGTATCATTGTCAGCCTGAGCTTGATGGAGTTGGGTCTAGCTAATGTGGAGGGTCTTTCTGTTCTACGGTCATTCAGATTGGTAAGAGAGCCTTTGATTTTAGTCAATTTAATTCTAATATTTCACAGACACGAAAATTGTTTGTATCAGTTCTTAACAGTTCAACAAAATGTTTACTCTGACTACATGACTTGTTGACAAACACGTTGAACTTACAGCCCTCTAAAGAATCAGTGATAATGACTGATTACTTTTAAAATTAAACATGTACACACTGTATAATTTGTCCTCTCATCTACCTCAACCCTAGTTAAGGGTATTTAAGCTGGCCAAGTCCTGGCCCACACTCAACATGCTCATCAAGATCATCGGCAACTCTGTGGGCGCCCTGGGAAATTTGACCCTTGTGCTGGCCATCATCGTTTTCATCTTCGCTGTGGTGGGCATGCAGCTGTTTGGCAAGAGCTACCGCGACTGTGTGTGCAAGATCTCGTCCGACTGCGAGCTGCCCCGCTGGCATATGAACGACTTCTTCCACTCCTTCCTCATCGTGTTCCGCGTACTGTGTGGCGAGTGGATCGAGACCATGTGGGACTGTATGGAGGTGGCCGGCCAGACCATGTGCATCATTGTCTTCATGCTGGTCATGGTCATCGGGAACCTGGTGGTAGGATTTGGTTGTTTGATTTGGAACCTCCACTATCTGTTTGTGAAGTGTTTTTTTTTCTTTTTTTTTTTTGGGGGGGGCATTTCAAATCCTTTTTTTAGCGTATGAGGGCTGTGGTGATAGATTCTGTTTATCCCCAAAAGGACAGTGAATTTTGGAAAAACAAAAAACTAATTTGCCATGTTCTGAGTTCAATTATTTTAAAATGGATCCATTCTAAAGCTGGTTTCATTATGAAGGCAGGCCACATAACCTTCATTAAGGTAACGGTGTAGGCAAAGGCACTTTGATGGAGGCAACGTGTCCTTTGTTCTGAAACTAAATATGTCCTCACTGATTCTGATGGTGAACCTTTTCTGCTTACATGGTGGGATTTAATGGGGCTCTCTGGTCTGGCTTTGCTGAGCTTCTGTAGTCTGTAGAAATGTTTTTACCTGCTTTATTGGTTTGTTTGTTTTTATTTTCAACCTGATATGGTTGAAGTGTGATTATGATGGGGCAGCCGTGGCCCACTGGTTAGCACTCTGGACTTGTAACCGGAGGGTTGCCGGTTCGAGCCCTGACCAGTGGGCCGCGGCTGAAGTGCCCTTGAGCAAGGCACCTAACCCCTCACTGCTCCCCGAGCGCCGCCGTTGTAGCAGGCAGCTCACTGCGCCGGGATTAGTGTGTGCTTCACCTCACTGTGTGTTCACTGTGTGCTGTTTGTGTTTCACTAATTCACCGATTGGGTTAAATGCAGAGACCAAATTTGCCTCACGGGATCAAAAAAGTATAAAAAAAAATGATCTGGCCTTCTCTTAGGTGGCTCCGATCTGGTCTTGATACGTTTTTTTTTGTTTGTTTTTTCCCCCACCTGGTTCTGATCTGCTTCTGGTCCGTAGGTTCTAAACCTCTTTCTGGCCTTGCTGCTGAGCTCGTTCAGTGCGGACAACCTGGCGGCGACGGATGACGACAGCGAGATGAACAACCTGCAGATCGCCATGGGCCGCATCCACAACGGCATTGCATTCATCAAGGCAGCTATGCGGCAGTTCCTGCAGAGCCTGTGCTTGGGCGCGGGGGGCAAGCCAGGGGCGCTGGACGAAGAGAAGCCCCTGGACGACCTCCACAGTGATGTGGCCAAGGAGAACTGCCTGACCAATCACACAAGCCTGGTGGTCAGTGTTGGTGTTGGTGTCGGTGCGGGCGGGGAGATCACCAAGGACTTCCTAAAGACAGAGAGTGGAGGTGGCGGTGGTGGCCATGTCACCACGGGCAACGGGGTGGACGGGCGGGGTGGTTATGGGATGGAGGAGGGCGACTACACGTCGTTCATCCACAACCCGAGC